>NC_056626.2:398869954-399112454 GCF_002870075.4 Lactuca sativa | reverse complement strand
GAATCCATCATATAGTGTAAAATCTCTTACAAACTCGACGCGCACACCGTGCTTTTCAAAAGTCGTGGCTCTCAATTATAGTCTTTGAAATTATCTCACAACTTTTTCTCTCGAATATTAAACCTACTTTCTGCACAACCAAGTCATGATTCCCTTCCTAGACTCATAGCACAACTTTTCCTTGGGTGTGTCGCACTTCTCAAGATAGAAGTTTTTTTCTTATTAAACACTTAATCCCTTCAGACCAAGGCTTATACTTTCAGATCTAAATCTCATAATAGACTTAATGGATAAAGTTTCCAACTTTATCCATATCTATAACCCAATCAAATACTAACTCATCAATTTCCCAAAAATGGCTTTACATGGAAAAAAAATGCAAACATGCACTCAAATGACTCTAAATAAGCCCATAAATCACCCACTGTCAAACATATGGTTTTCGAGTTCTCCAAAATCCAAGAACTTTAAGAAAAGGGTCCAAAGGAGACCAAAAAGTCATCCCAAGTGTAGATCTATGCATGAATCTAAATAAAATAGGGAATTTTATGATTTACAAATTTGAAGGGACTAGAAGGTGGAATCTTCAACTAAAAATGGCTTCTCCAAGCACCAGAAGCTTTCTTCTTCACCAAGAATCTCTCAAACACACCAAAATCTCTCAAGGGGGCACAAGGGGCTAGGCTTACGAACTGGAGGTGGAGGGTGGTGAATACAACAAACCCTAAATGTTATTGCATTTATATAGGGCCCAAGGCCCAAGATATAAGGTTTTCAACAAAAATCGGCGTCGCTTCGCGACCAAGCTCTAGGTTGTGTCGCTACTTATTGGCATGGCTTGCGTCGTGATTTTCCAAAACCCCGAAATCTAAAACATAATACAAATCAACTTGATAGTCACACTTACTTGGAAAGTTGGTGTTACACACACTACTATGTTGATTTTAGTCTATTCAGTCACACAGTCACATCCACGTGAAAAGTGCTTGTAACCAACTCCTATAAACACGATGTTTTGGTCATTTACACTAGACATTTCACTTTTAGGAAAATTTTCTAGAACACTTTTGAGGAGAATTCATCTATTTTCATTCAAGAACATTCATATCTTTTCTTTCTATTGTAAGTTTGATTTAAAGTTTGTTTCTTAGATTACTCGAAGATTTAGTCATTATGGGCGGCTAAATCTCACTAATTCCAACATTATGGATTATCTTTTGAACTATAATTTAAAAATTTAGGTGAAATAATTATGTTAGATCTTCTTGAATGTTTTGTTTGCATCTTTTCTTGTACTCAATTCCAGATTTTATTTGGAAACATGTTGAATTGTTAACTAAATTGACCACTTTGTTAATTCTAATAATGTTCTTGGGAAGAATTAAGGATGTTGTTTTTCTCTATGAATTCAATTTCACTACAAATTCATACAATCGCCATGAATATTTATTATAATTGGCATTTTCATCATCATCATAGCAACATGTATGCTAAGATCAGAAAGGATATAACTTATTGTCTTACATTAGGTTTAATTAATAAAATACATTTGGTTAAATACATATATGGAATGTTGTTAGAACGGCTAAACATAGGCCAATGCAATTATATCTTAATAAGATCATTGCATCATAATTTTTAGTTATTATAACTCGAATCATATCAAAAGGGCAACTCTGATTTTGGAATCCTTTTTATTATTTATATTTAGTTTTAACCTATTTCATGCTCTTAGTTGTAATTTTTAAAATCAAACGCTACCTCATTTTTAATTTAATTGTGTAACAATTGTACTTGTACTTAAATATTTTTGGTATAACTCGTTAATTTGTATCGTTGAGGACATGAGCCCTTCTTCCATTTATATGAATCTGTTTTCATGTTTAAGTAGATTCATTATAATAATATATACATAAATATATAGCTATCGTATATGAAAAAAAAAAACTATTATGCATCTAGTAAATGCAGGAAAATAATAAATTATATGCAAATTGAATGAGATAATGACATAAAAGTCCTTAAACTTTACAGAAATATGTTGATTTACCTTTTTATGGATTTTAGGTTCACTAAAACTAGATGCATGCAAAAAAAATAAAATAACATTTTTAGAGATTTATCTGGTAAAACCCGAACATATCTACCAAACTTAAGGGTTTTAATGAACCAGAAAACCAAACTTCAGAGCTTTTATGAACCAGAAAAAAAATGATAAAACCGAACATTTATGCTAAACGTAAGGGCTTTAATGAACCAAAAATACACAAAAGAGTAAGATTGAAAAAACAAAATCAAACATTCGGTTTTAATGAACCTAGAATGCACAAAATGATAAATCCGTAAATTTCTGCCTACTTAAAGGTTTTTATATCATTATCCCAATGCATACACTAGTATAAAATTCATAATATATGTCAAAGTTATTTCTCAGACAAAAACATAGACAAAATATAGCCGTTCTAAAAATAATAAAAAAATAAACTACTTGGATGTGTGATTATCGTCGCCCCCTCGTTAGTGCCCCCTTATCATTTTGGGTCGAGGAGGATCGAATCACTTCTGCAAGTCTTGCTCTAGCTGCTTGGTTACTAAAAATAGCATCAACAGAATCTACAAAATCAATATATGTAGATTAATAAGGTTAGGGACAGTTGAGTAACTTTATATTTACCCTCAAGAATCTGTATTAGACAAGAAAACAATAACATTTTTTGGAAAGCATTATTATTGGGCCACAAATTGTTAAATAGATTGAAGCTCCATTGAAAGATATGTCAAATAGAAGTTGAAACTTTTACACTTTTAGACAAGAAAACTAAATATAAAGACCTACCAAATGCCAATTTACCAAAATATCTTTAACCTATCATCTCTCACCCTTTTATCAGCTACATATTTTGCTGGGAAGTTTCCTCTCTTCAGTCCTTAGATTTTGTCCCCATTTTGAATCCAAAACATGCGTAATGCATCAAAGACCTTTTAGCTCTCAAATTCAATTAAAATCAAACAAAATTGGGACTGATCAAGTAAACCATTAAAACCTCCCAAAAGATGAAATCAAAGAACATGTTACGAGAATAAAGAACCAAATAAGGTGATCAAGGTGTGCAACTTTCATAGAGCTGACAGCTAGTTGTCGATGTTGATTTAGGTTTTCATTCACAAAAAGACTTGCTGTGCGTTCATCCAGCATTAAATGTAAGTGTGCAAGTTGGTTCACTTGAAAAGTCTGTATAAACGTTTGAAAAAGTTTTACACATAAGACCCGATCAATATAACAAAATGAAAAAATCTTAATCTTAAATTGCCTCATATCGAATCCGAAAGTTTTTTTCTTTCCAAAGTTTGTGAGACTTTATCATAAATATAAAGAGAAACCTTGGTTTATTCCAAGCAAATTACTTGGCAAAGTCTTCATGAATGTCTTTGGATGGATATTGTAATTGTTCGGCTGAAATGACTTAAAATCTCAATCAACTTATTTTTGAAAAAGCTTCATTGAATTATTAGATTAAACGCTCACATAATCGAAAATCACTATGCAAGTCTTTGGCTTCTATGAGGGGTGGAACCAACATGTTGGTAGGGGTAGCACGTGCTACCCCTCATTTTCTACTTACATGTATCAAAATTTTAAAATTTTAAGATATATATATATATATATATATATATATATATATATATATATATATATATATATATATATATATATATTGGACGTTGGACAGTGGAATTTTAGGCCTGACAATCGTGTCGTGTTCGGATTAGCGTGTCGCGGGTTGGCGGGTCAAAATATGCCAACCCAAACACGACCCATTTAAATATACAGGTCACGGGTTGGCGGATTTGGAACATAAACCTATATATGACCCGCCAACCCATTTATTTATACGGATTCATAAGTTGGCGAGTTCATGGGTCGGATTTGGGTTCGTGGGTCCGAATTTTAGACATTTAAGTCTTAAACATCCAAATGAAAAGTAAAAACATTCATAGAAACATTTTACAGACTTAGCCTTATAGGTTACGACTTACGACCTTAGACCATCCACGAGTCAAAATGTCAAAACAGTCAAATGGTCTATGAATCAATGATATATATTATATAATACTTATTAAATATTAATACTTGAAACGTAAATACATTTAAAAGTAAAATAATTTTTTTTATTAAGAATATAAACGGTTTGGCGGGTCAACCCGTTAATTTTTTTATAAACCCATATATGACCCGTTTAATAAACGGGTTGGCGGGTTAGCGGGTTGAAAAACTCAACTCAAACCCATTTGTTTCGTGTCGTGTCGCGTGGCGTGTCGAGAATTGTCAGCCCTATGGAATTTATTATGATTCAATATTCTAAACTAAAAGTCCAATTAAAATGAAACAAATGGCCAACAAATGAAAGTGGAGTGTGTCAAAAAAGTCAAGAACATAGCAATTTCAGCATAAAAGGAAAAAAAATACTTGAGTTTTCTATTTTTCTTTCTTTGCCTTTAAGGGTGGAGGGAGTCCTACCCTCCCAACCCACTCAACCTACCGTATCAACGTTATATCAATATTTCTCTCTCATCTTTCTTCCATCTTTCTCAACCCACAACACATGAAAATCCTATATTTCCCAACCCACTCAACCCACTTAATTTTTTATTTTAAAATAAACACAAACTAATAAAAATTATACAAAACTAATTTACAAAATATTAAAAATATACAAACTAATTTAGAAAATAATTAAAAAACATATAAAATTGTTTTGATAAAAGTTTTGATGCATAATGCACAAATGATTATTGCTTGAATTGTAATATATATCTACTTTCGATATATATGTATACAAATTTATGTAGAAAAAAAAAACAAATAAATAAAACGTCACGTTTGCATATATGCATGCTATGCTTTTTTTTTTCTTCGAAAATTAAATAAAAATTAAATGAAAAAGGAGATGCATGACCCCACAAAGCAAATTGATAAAGTTTCTTGCGGTTTCTAAAAGCCGCTCAAACTAATTTTTACAAACCCACTTAAACCGCTTGCTTGGAAGGAATGGTAACCCGACGATACCACCCAAAAAATTTGCAACCCGCCTTTCCATTCCGCTCACCCTAAGACAACTTGCGACAACACAATGGCAGCTTGACATGGCTTGATGAATTTAGATTTAAATCTTAAATTATGAATTTTAAATATTTAATTATGTTTGCATAGGCCTTTTTATTTTAGAAAATATCACAAAAATGAAAAATTAATGTTTTTGAAAATTCAAAAAAAATATTCGTTGAATGCTTTTCAACAGGGATAATCAAGTCCGAAACTGATTTTATCGAGATTTTTTTTTGTATTAGCAGGGATGTAATAATGTGTTTGTTGTATTAGCAGTCGAATCTTGTGAAATCGTAATTTAAAAAAAATATATCTTATTATTTTTTATCGAGATTTTTTTTGTGCTAACCCTAGCAAAAGTTTTTGGTTCCACCGCTGTTCTGATGTATTATTACCGTACAAAACTTAAATTCCAATCAACTTAGTTTTGAAAAAGCTTCATTGAAAGATTTTTGTTATTTGTTACTATCAATTAGGTGTTGAATAATTTGCATAATTAGACAACTAAATTAAAAACGAGGGCCTACCAAGGAAAAGTCTTGTATTAATAACCCAACTCTTACGTTCAAAAATAAATGGAAGTTTGTGAGTTGGTTACTTGGTTTGTTTGAAAAGTTTATATAAAAATCTCACCTAATTATAGAGACACACAACTAGTAATTAAGGCACTAGACACACATCTATAGATTTTATTTATCTTTAAGTCAATGAAGTTACAGACTTTGCACAATTAGTGAGATCTCTTAAAATTGAGGACCTACTATAGTACTATACTAGTTGAAAGACTTACGCAACCCATGTTTTACATAGAAAGAAAAAAAAAATAGACCACACAATGGTGTCTGAAAGCCACTACAAGTATATTCTTGTAATAATAACACGAGTATATATAATGGAGCATGTTCAAATGTTTATAGCAAATTAGACACAATGACTAATTCAAATGTGCTTATCTTCCTTTCCCTTTTCTTTTTCTTCACTTCTTTTGCTTCTTCCTCTTCTTACAATGCCACTCACAAATGCTCTCCTCAACAAGCCCTTGATTTACTTCTCTTTAAACAAAAGATGTCCTCCATCAACAACTCGAACGAATACCTTGATTCTAAGTGTGGTTGGCTAGGTTCTCGTTATCATCCAATAATGATGAACTGGAACAAGAACACAGACTGTTGCAAGTGGGATGGTGTCACTTGTAACCACTACACATGTGACATTATCGGTATTGACCTGAGTTGTGGCATGCTACAAGGTACCATCCACCCAAACACCACCCTCTTTCACCTCCCTCGTCTCCAAACACTCAACCTTGCTTACAATGATTTTACTGCTTCCCAAATTCCACATGAATTTGGGAGGTCTTCTAATAGTCTCACACATCTCGACCTCTCTGAGTGTTGGTTCACTGGTGAAGTTTCCGTGGAAATATTTTTTCTTCCTAAATTGATCTTTCTTGATCTCTCTTCGAATGACGGATTGCAGATTCAACCTAATGTATTCAATAATCTACTGCAAAATTTTACTCATTTGAGAGAGCTCTCAATGGTCGGTGTTGATATAGGTTGGGTTTTACCCACTTATCTTAATATTTCGTCTTCTCTACAATCACTTGATCTTAGTAGCACCGGTTTGCAAGGGAAGTTACCTAATAACATCTTCAATCTTCAATATTTAGAAAAACTTCACTTGTCGGATAACATTGAAATCACTGGTCCCTTTCCCAAAGTTAACACGAGCTATAACATCCCTCTCAAGTCGCTAGATCTCTCCATCGCCAACTTATCAGGGGAGATACCCGAATCACTTGGCCATCTCAAGTCCTTGAATTACTTGGCTCTCTCTTCTTGTAGTTTGGTGGGGTCCCTTCCCAAAACCCTAGTTAACCTTATGCACCTTACTACTCTTGATTTATCATTTAACAAGCTCAATGGAACGTTGCCTTCTTTGTTGTTTACACTTCCCTTGCTTGAAAATGTTTTTCTTTATGATAACATGTTTAGTGGAGGGTTACCATTGGAGTTGTTCAGCTGTCGATCACTAAAGATATTATCCCTATGGGGCAATAAATTTGATGGCAATATCAATAAAGGCTCCAATCCACTATCATCTATCCAACTCGCCAACCTCACTTACCTTGACCTCTCAAATAACAATTTCACAGGCTTATGGGATCTGAACATATTGTTATCAGGGCTACCAAACCTTGAAACTCTCTCCCTCTCTTACAGTGGCTTAATTGTTACGAACAACAATAGTTTCAGCCATGTCAACCCTGAGTTAAGATACTTATATTTGGCATCTTGCAATCTTACTGTGTTTCCGGAGTCTTTACGAGCCATGAAAAATCTCCAAAGATTAGATCTATCTTATAACAACATACAGGGACGCATTCCTGATTGGGCACAGGAGATCGGAGGAAATCGGTTGTTATTTTTGGATCTGTCAAATAACTTCATAACAGGCTTGCCAAAATTTCGATGGGATGGATTGAACTTTCTTTATCTGGAATCCAACCAGATTCAAGGGCCATTTCCTCCATCAATTTGCAACATGAGAAATCTAGAGGTGTTGGATATATCCAATAATAGCTTTAGTGGAGTGATTCCACAATGTTTGGGAAATATTAGCGTCTCTATTCAGAATTTGAATGTCAAGTCAAACCAGATTCAAGGACCATTCCCTTTGTCAATTTGCAACATGAGCCTTCTAAGTTCATTGGAATTGTCCAATAATAGTTTCGATGGAGTACTTCCTGAATGCTTGGGAAACATCAGCTCCTCTATATCTATGGTAGATATAGGGAACAATAATTTTCACGGCATCATTCCAAATGTGTACGAGGAGTGTGGACAATTACAGGGGCTTATTTTGAATGGAAACCGATTACAAGGAGAAATCCCAAGTTCATTGGCCAAATGTCAATCCTTGATGGCATTAGATCTTGGAAACAACCAATTAAATGGTACATTTCCAAGATGGTTAGGCAATCTTCCAGAGCTGCAAGTTCTTGTCCTCAAATCAAACAGATTGCATGGTCCCATTGAAACTCCCTCCACAGTTAAAAATGCATTTCCAAGCATGAAAGTCCTTGTTTTATCTCATAATTATTTTGTAGGCCTTCTCCCACGAAAGTATTTGCAAAATTTCATTGCCATGAAGAACACGGAAAAAGATAGCACAAAACCAAAATATTTGAACATGGGGGGGGGGGGGGGGGGGGGGGGGGGAAGTATTACTCCGTCACTACTACGGTGAAAGGCGGGGATCTTGACTTTCCAAAAATTTCGGTTGACTACATAATTGTCGATTTTTCAAACAACATATTTGAAGGGGCGATTCATGGTGTCATCGGTTCTCTTACTTCACTCATAGTGCTTGACCTATCCAACAACATGCTCACTGGCCCAATTCCATCTGATTTAGGGAATCTATCGCAGATTGAATCGTTAGATCTATCTTCAAACCAATTAACGGGAGAGATCCCCGGACGCGTTGCAGACTTGACGTTTCTTGAATTCTTAAACCTCTCGCAAAACCATCTTGTGGGACGAATTCCATCAGGAAGTCAATTCAATACATTTGAAGCATCATCATTCGGAGGGAATTTAGAACTCTGTGGTCTTCCATTACCCAAAAAGTGTGAGCATCCACAGGAAACAGAAACACAACTTGAGGTTGATGGAGATGGAGAGAGCGGATTTACATGGAGAGTGGTGATGATGGGGTATGGATGTGGGACCTTACTTGGATTAGTGATGGGGTATGTCATGTTGTCGACAGGAAGACCAATGTGGTTCAACGCAATTGCAGATGTAGGAGAGCGCATGATCCGAACAAGGCGAAGATATGTATATATTGGAAAATGAGTTTAGCTTCTAAATGGTATGTGCTTCACATGCCTTTTATTTCTCTAAAATGTGTAGAATTATTATGATTTCTTTATTTAACTTTTTGTAACTTGTAGAGAACTTATTGGTGCACTCGGAACTTCTGGATTATGCAGCTGTTGATTTGTAGTGTCTGAAACTAGTCTGAATCATATTGTGCATCGATTCTGTTTTGAAATAGGCAGAAATTGTTGTTATGATGTATTTCTTATTCATGTTTAGTCTATTAAACATTAGTAAGTATTGTAAGTATGCTTTTGTTGAATATTGTTGTTACTGTCAAACTTGTCATTTGAGATTGTGCAGGGTTAATAATGGAAATTAGTAAAAGAAGTGGATCAATATAAAGAATTGTTATCGGGTCAACACGCGGATCTTTATTATCCGAATACCCGAGATATAAGAAGGAAGATGGGAGTCGTCTGGATACAATTTTGAGATATTTTTACTTCTCTATTCTCTCTCAGTTCTCTAAGAAAAGCGATTAGGGTTTTATATGTTCTAGCTGTTCTTAGTTTGTTCGTCATCTTTCTTTATTTGTTGATTAATCAGTAGATTAGGATGAGTGTTATGTAAGAGAGTAGAATAGGAATTGTGTAGTGAGGTTTTGTTGTAAGTACATGAAAACCATCTGTCTATTTGTCCTGAAATGATATAATAGATGATGATGTTGGGAAAATGAGTTTCTAAGTTTCTTTACATGGTGTCAGAGCCTTAGGGCTTTCATCTCTGCTTGAAGATTGGTTTTCATAAAGGTACTCTTTGTCTCGCTTTGTGTTTTCTTGGTCAGATCCTTGTAAATCGTTATAGTTGGGTTCGTACTGAGATTTTCGTTTTAAAATCTCAGTAATCTGACTCTTCTGTGAACATCTAGGGTTCTTTTGACGTTTTGGATGATTATCAGTTGATCTGAGTCATCTTCTAGTTATTAGTTCTTGAGATTCTGGTACTGCGAGTTTTTCTTTTGTAAATCTTGCAGGTTATCTTCAAGTGGAGATCCTTGAGTGATTGTTGTCATCATCAAGTGGAGATCCTTGGTTGATAAGTCGGTTCTTCGTTCTTTGGTCGATTAATCCTGTTCTCTGAAATAACTCTAAACAACGGATTTCATCACCGTTGTTTTTTAAAGAGAACGGAGTAACAGGAGTCGACCTGTTTCATCAGATCTGCTTATAGCACTGTGAGAAGTTCTCTTGTTCCTTTTTTTTTTCTTCTCCCTTTTTAGCTGTAAATGTGGGTTTCCTGGTTGTCTTGAGTACAAAAATTGTTGTTACTCATCTTTTGTGTTGTTTTAGCTCTGTGATTCTTGTCTTGGGCCCCAACATACTGTGGTGACCATCTGGACATATAAGGATCATAGGAGTTTTTTTGTTTTCTTTTATCTTTGATTATATTAATCTTGTGTCAGTATGGTTGATTCTCCTCCTGAGACTGGTAGTAGTTCAAAGGTTGATTCCGTGAACTACGATGATCCTCTTTATATACATCCATCTGATAATACTGTAACCACAATTGTGAGTTTTAAGTTAACTGGGACAGATAACTTTCGTGTGTGGCGTAGCTCTATGACTAGGAGCCTTAAGGCTAGAAATAAGCTAGGGTTTGTAGAAGGAACTATAAAAAAGGATTCTACTGATGTACTCAAATCCTCAAAATGGGAACGTGCTAATGCTGTAGTATGTTCTTGGATTCTTGGGTCTCTGTCTGAATCAATTTATTCTGGTCATGCTTATTCTGAATCTGCTGTAGACATTTGGAATGAACTTTTTGAAACCTACAATAAGGCAGATGGATCTGTTATCTTTAATATACATCAAAGAATTAATGCACTTAAACAAGATGGTTCCTCTCTATCTGAATACTTTAATAAACTAGATACACTTTGGAAAGAATTTGATGGTCTTACTAATTTTTGCTGAGTGTACTTGTGAGGCTGCTGCTAAATATAATGATCATTCCAAGCTTATGAAGTTAATGCAGTTTTTAAGTGGTCTTGATGACTCTTTTAATCAAGTAAAGAGTCATATTCTGTTGATGGAACCTCTTCCAAATGTTAAAACTGCATTTTCAATTATTTCTAGGGAGGAGTCTCATCAAAAGAATGGAGTTTTGACTTCTGTTTCTAATGTGTCTAAAACTCAGTCATCTGCATTTAATAGTAAATTTAATGATAAAAGGAGTTCTAATTCTAATAGAGGTAGAAATCAAAATCTGCAATGTAAAAACTGTGGTCTAAAGGGTCATCTTATTGACAGATGTTATAAACTGATAGGTTATCCAAAGGATTTTAAGTCACTTAATGAAAATCAAAGAAATCAGAATAAGACTTTTTCTGTTAATTCTTCTTCTGTTCCTTCTAGTAGTGTTTCTTCTTCTAGTGTTGTTTCTAATGTTCCTGGAAGTGATGGTACATATTGTTTCACAAGTGAACAATATCATAAATTGTTGAGTCTTATTAATGAAAAGTCCTCAACTTTTGAGGATACTTCAGTCAGTGCTAATATGGCAGGTATTCCTTTCTTTAATGCTTATAATTCTACTATTAATCATCAAAAGTGGATTGTTGACTCGGGTGCAAATCAACATATGACTTCATCTGAGTCTTTATTACAAGACGCTGTTGATGTTTCTAAATTGAATCTTCTTGTTAATCATCCTAATGGTTCTTCTGCTAAGATTGAAAAAATTGGAAACTTACAGTTTTCTGAAAAATTAACATTATTTGATGTCTTTGCTGTTTCTGGTTTTAATGTAAATCTTCTTTCTGTTCACAAGTTATGCAAAGACACAAATTGTGAAGTTGTTTTTAATGAATCTTCTTGCAAAATTCAGGATTTACAATCCAAGAAGGTTGTGGAGAGTGGTAGAGAGTCTGGGGGATTGTATTATCTAAATGCTTTTCCCTCAGGTATTAGTTCTTGTAATTCTGTTAAGTGCTGTGTTTCTAAACTTACATGGCATAGTAGGTTAGGTCATCCTGCAGGACAGTCTTTGAATTCTTTAAAAGATGTTCTTCGTTTTGATAGTTCTTTTCTTCCTCCTTGTGATGTCTGCCACAAAGCAAAACAAACTCGTGAGTCTTTTTCTCATAGTGTTCATAGTTCTTCTAAACTTGGAGAACTGGTTCATTTAGATGTATGGGGTCCCTATATGGTGTCTACTAGAGAAGGCTATAAGTTTTTTTTGACTATTGTGGATGATTTCACAAGGGCTACTTGGGTTTATCTTTTAAAAAGTAAAGATGAAGTTTATGCTAGCTTTACTTCTTTTTTTCATGTTTTGGTAAATCAGTTTGATTCTAGAATTAAAACAGTTCGTTCTGATAATGGAACTGAGTTTTTAAATCATAAAATGGAAACTTTTCTTAATCTTAATGGTATTATTCATCAGACTACTTGTGTTTATACACCCCAGCAAAATGGGGTTGTTGAAAGGAAACATAGGCATATTCTTAATGTTGCTAGATCTTTACTTTTTCAATCTGGTCTTCCAATAAAATATTGGGGAGAGGCTGTCCTCACTTCAGTATTTTTGATAAACAGGATGCCAACTTCAGTTTTAAAAGGACAGTCTCCTTATGAATTAGTGTTTAAGAAAATGCTTGTGTTTGATCACATAAGAGTCTTTGGCAGTTTATGTTTTGCTACCAAACTTAATAATTTGGATAAGTTTTCTGAAAGGGCTGAAAAGTGTGTTTTGCTAGGATATTCTTCTGAGAAAAAAGGTTATAAACTTTTGAGTCTTGATACAAATTCTGTTTTTGTTTCCAGGGATGTGAAGTTTTATGAGTCAGTCTTTCCATTTAGACTGAAGTCAACAACTGTTGATAATCAATTTGTTTTTAGAGATTCAGTAGACCCTTTTTCCTATGATGATTATGATAGATCTGATTATGTGAATGATTTAATAGATCTTAATGACTTGAGTGTTAACCATCAAATGGATGGCTCTAATGCAGCTCAGGATCTTGGTGAAAACTTGAATGATACTACTTCTGATAATTATAACCAGACTAGCGAGGTATCTGAACCTTCGTTTGATAGGACTATGCCAAGTCATTCTGATTCAACTGAGGAAAATAGTTATTTAACTTCATTGCCTTCTCTAGGACAGTCAATAGGGGCATCTAGATTTAGGAGAGAGTCGCGAATGCCTGTTAAATTCAATGATTATGTTGTTGAAGGAAAGCATAGATATGGAATTGAACATACATTGAATTATTCTGTTCTTAGTGCTGAAAATAAATGTTTTTGTTCAAATTTAAATAAAACTATTAAACCAAAAACCTTTGAAAAAGCTTGTGTAGATTCAAATTGGGTTGAAGCAATGAATAATGAAATGGAAGCTTTATATCGTAATCATACTTGGGATGTTGTAGAACTTCCTAAAAAACGTAAACCTATAGGTTGTAAGTGGGTTTATAGGATTAAGTACAAACCCAATGGAGAAGTAGAGAGGTATAAGGTTCGTCTTGTAGCTAAGGGTTATAATCAAAGAGAAGGGGTTGATTATCAGGAAACTTTTTCTCCTGTAGCAAAAATTGTTACAGTTCGTATAGTTATTACTTTGTCTGTGAATAATTCTTGGCCTTTATATCAGCTAGATATTAATAATGCTTTTCTTTATGGAGACTTAACTGAGGATGTGTATATGAGCTTGCCTCAAGGGTATCATACTAAAGGTGATACTAGAGTGTGTAAATTGGTTAAGTCTTTATATGGGTTAAAGCAAGCTCCTAGAAAATGGAATGAAAAGTTGTGTTTTGAATTGTTTACTTTTGGTTTTATTCAAAGCATAAATGATTACTCTTTGTTTATTAAACAAAACAGTAATTCAATTGTTGTACTGTTGGTTTATGTGGATGATATTATTCTGACAGGAAGTGATGAAATTGAGGTTCAAAATGTTAAATCCTTTCTTAACTCAAAGTTTTTGATTAAAGATTTGGGAAAATTGAATTACTTTCTTGGAATTGAAGTAGTAGATACTAATAAAGGAATATGTTTAAATCAAAGGAAATATTGTCTTGAATTGTTACATGAGTTTGGTATGTTAGGGTGTAAGCCTGCTTCAACTCCTTTAGAGACAAATTTTGTTCCTAAAAGGAGTTGTATTAGTAATGATCCTTTACTTGAAAACATTACTGAATTTCAGAAATTGGTTGGAAAACTTATATATTTGACAATTACAAGACCAGATATATCTTATTGTGTTCAAATTCTTAGTCAGTTTATGCATAAACCACATAAGTCACATTTAAACATTGCTTTCAGATTACTTAGATATTTAAAAAATAGTCCTGGTCGTGGTATTTCTATTGTAAAATCAGGGAATTGTGACTTAGTGGGTTATGTAGATGCTGATTGGGCTAAGTGTCTTAATTCAAGAAAATCAGTCACTGGATATTTGGTTTATTTTGGAAATTCACTGATTTCCTGGAAAAGTAAAAAACAAGCTATTGTATCTAGATCTTCAACAGAATCAGAATACAGAGCTTTAGGTTCTATTACATGTGAAATTATTTGGGTTTTAAAATTATTATTTGATTTAGGAATCAAAAGTTCATTACCTGTTTCATTTTTTTGTGATAGTGAATCTGCTATTAAACTAGCTTTAAATCCTGTGTTTCATGAAAAAACAAAGCATTTTGAAATTGATTTACATTTTGTTAGGGAAAAGATTACAAATGGTGTTTTAAAAGTTGAAAAAATAGTTTCTTCAAAACAAAGAGCTGATATGTTAACTAAGTTTCTAAGTGTATCACAACATAATTTTTTAATTGATGAAATTGGCTTAATAAATCCTTTTAATTGATATTAATCTTTAATTTAAAATGCCAAGTTTGAGGAGGGGTGTTGAATATTGTTGTTACTGTCAAACTTGTCATTTGAGATTGTGCAGGGTTAATAATGGAAATTAGTAAAAGAAGTGGATCAATATAAAGAATTGTTATCGGGTCAACACGCGGATCTTTATTATCCGAATACCCGAGATATAAGAAGGAAGATGGGAGTCGTCTGGATACAATTTTGAGATATTTTTACTTCTCTATTCTCTCTCAGTTCTCTAAGAAAAGCGATTAGGGTTTTATATGTTCTAGTTGTTCTTAGTTTGTTTGTCATCTTTCTTTATTTGTTGATTAATCAGTAGATTAGGATGAGTGTTATGTAAGAGAGTAGAATAGGAATTGTGTAGTGATGTTTTGTTGTAAATACATGAAAACCATCTGTCTATTTGTACTGAAATGATATAATAGATGATGATGTTGGGAAAATGAGTTTCTAAGTTTCTTTACAGCTTTTATGTCATTGCACATAATAAATTACATCCATATCGTGTATGAAACGCATGTTGGAGGATTACAACACAAAATCGACTTAACTGACATAAAAAGTTTAATCAATGCTTTATAAACCATCCGAATTTGAAAATTATAAACAAGAGGAGTTATGTACGTAATTTGTTAAGAGTTAGTTAGATATCCGTCAAAGTTGTTATGAGATTAGTTGGCATTATGTATCTTCTTCTCTAAAATCACTCGACCTTAGGGATACCAGTTTACAAGGGAATTTACGTGATAACATGTTCAATCTTAGATATTTGGAAAGTTGACTAGTCAAACAATGATTACCTTATTCATCTATTGCCCAAAATTAACAAGAGTATTATCATCTCTCTTAAGTGGTTGGATCTATCATCCACTCATTTAACAGGAGAAACATTCAGCTCAATTGGCCATCTTACATCCTTGAACTCTTTGTATCTCTCTTCATGTGGTTCCTTTGGGTCCTTCCCCAAATCCTTACATAACAATTGAAGGCTTTCAACACACGAAAACAATGTCAAGCAAGAAAGAATCATTATCAAGATCCACTAGTCTTGAACACCCTATCTCAGGAGATTATAAACTCAGAACGTGTAATTGTCGAAAACCAAATCACCATTCGTGCTCAACTATAAAACCCCATTTAGCTTTCCCGTACTTGGATTTCTTCCCAATTTACAAAACACAAGCCAAGAAGCATCTTCTCTCCTCACCCAAATCCAATTACAAAGGTTATATATATATATATATATATATATATATATATATATATATATATATATATATATATATATGTCACTGTAGCCCTATGAAGTTTCACCTTTTGGTTTAAACGGTCCCTTTCGTTTTTTTTTTTTTTTTTTTTTTTTTTTTTTTTTTTGCATTTAAGGGGTATAAACTCAAGTTTTACCGGATAAAAAGATCCCTTTACCTGTTTTAACAGGTTTCAAACCCAAACCATTGTCCACGTAATGTAATGTGTTGACTCTGAGTCAACTGGTAGTACACGTCACCGAGTTGGGTTAACTCGCTTGCTTGGGCACTAAGGGTCACTGTGGACCCAAGATATATAAAAGGGATGGTTTATTTAGTCAAACCCTAAAACAATATACCCATTTTCGGGCAAACATCTACCGAAAAAGAACGACACAATCACTTTCACGAGATTCACGAGATGGCTACCCCACCACCGTCCCCATATTCGATTTCCTTAAATTCTCGAGACCGGATGAACTTCAGCGACATACACACAAATTTTGTGATTGTGGGGAGAGAATGGTGGAAACACAGGTCGAGGTGAATCGCATTATGGAGGACATGGGTCGTGATTCTGTGATATCGAGGGTGGAAATGGTTGTTGTGCAGCGGCGATTAAACCGTAACGAGAAGAAGCTGCACGCTATGACTGTTGTGGTGGTGGCACTTGTGATGGTGACGATCGGTTTGATGATTGAGAAAATACACACCCTAATCTGATAGTAAGTTCGGTGGTGTTTGTTTTGATGTTATTAGATTATCTATGTTTTATGTGTTTATGTGCAATGTAGTCTATTAGGGTTAATGTGGATCGTTGTGTAACTCCTGAAATCGTTTTTGGTGTAATTGTTTGGTAGTCGATGATGAAGTCCTGTGTTAGCAGGCATTTTGTAAAAATGAATATGTAATCCATGTTTATTATAATGGAAATCATGACATTAGTTAATGAGGACCTTGGGGGTATTTTCGTCTTTTCAAATTGAAGTCACCCATATATATACCAATCACATAGATAGATCCGTTACCATTTGGGACCCTTACCATATTATCATTGTTTTTTGCTTGGCTCTTCTTTTGTTGGAAATCGGAGGTATGAAGATGGAACGAACCATGAAATCAGTGGAATGTTGTTGTGGGTATGAGGCTATAATACGAACCTCAACCACTCGTAGCAACCTAGGACGGCCCTTTTATGCTTGCCCCAAAAAGGTAAATAATGTTTGTATCTTTTCCTAAACTTTAGTCCTAGATTATAAAAGGGTTTTCTGCACAATTCGTTTCTTACTCAATTTCTAATTTCAGGATCCACAAAAAGGGTTTATTTGTTGGGTTGATGAAGTTGATAGCACAAGTTGAGAGGCTATCATGATTGCAAGTTTGCTTAGGTCGAATAAGAAGCTTAAGTCCGATCTTAGGAAGATGAAAATTTGTGTATTTCTTAGTTGGGCTATTTTCTTTGTTATCATTGTGTACAAGTTGTAATGGTTTGGTAATGGTTTCATGCTCGGTTTTTTGATTTAAAATTATTGCAGTGGACCACTATAGGGACCACATAGATGTATAATAATACATTAAGTTGTAAATATATCCATGCACATCCGTGTAGTCTAATTAAAACCCATACAAACATCCACATATACTAATTAAAACCCATTAAAACCCATTCAAATAACATGCAACAAACATCCATATATAAATCCATACAAATTACTAATTCATAAAAACATCCATATATAAATCGATACAAACATCCACATATAAATTCATACAAACATCCACATATACTAATTAAAACCCATTCAAATAACATGCAACAAACATCATCCATATAAATCCGTATGTCAAATAACATTAACAGACACAAACAATTTTAAAATAACATGCAACAAACATCCATACACACATCCTTATAGAAATCCAACATCATCCAACTAATTCAAAAGAAAATAAACACATTATCCTTAATCTATATCTAGTGGCTTACCACTTGTATTGCCTTCTCCATTTTTTCCTTTAACCCTTTTTGCTAATTTCTTTTTTATAATTCTTTCAGAATATTTCCTTTCCCGTGTAGTCTCTTTTGCTTTTGGTTGTTTTCCATTGCCTCCTTGACCTCCATTAGCACCTCCATTTGTTTTTGTTCCACTGCCTCCTTCACCTCCTTTACCACCTCCATTTGTTTTTGTTCCACTGCCTGCTTCACCTCCACTGCCTGCTTCACCTCCATTATCACCAATGTTTGTGTTTGAGACCGTGTGCCTTGTAGTATTTTCACTGGGGTCCTTTCTTCTATTCACTTTTGATCTGCCTGGCATTTTTCTCCTTAAAGGTGGTAATGGTGGACTGTAGTCAGTACATGGCCACATATTGCTTCCATTTATCCCATGCATTGGATATTTGTACGTGTTCTTGTACACTAATCCAAAGTACATTGTATCCACATAACTTCCAACATCCCTATTAAGAAATGAAATGGTTGCAACTGAATGCACACAACCATAGCCATTTAGTTGTCACACTCTACAGGAGCATGTCTTCTTGTCTAAATCCACCACGTAAGCCTCAGCCAAGTTTCTTGTCTCGAACTGGTTTAAACCAGTTAGTAGAACCTGTCAGTATCTACAAACATTGGTTGGAAGTTAGTGAATGTTTATATTAACCAAAGTAAACACATTACATTACATTTACCTTTGAGCTTTTTTCAGTTGATTAAGTAAGGTTGTAATTGCTGGACATGGTTTAAAATCAGGCCATGAACTACCTTTGCTGCTCAAATTAAACTGCCTTTCCATCACATACAATCTAATTTCCTCTAACATTGTGATAATTGATGTTTTCCTTGCATCTCTTATGACATTGTTAAAACTTTCTGACAATCCATTTTCTACTGCATCACACATCCTACCTTCCTGAAAGAAAGCTCTGCACCATGATTTAGGGTTTTTCTCCATAAGATATTCAAAGGTTGTAGGGTTTAGGAGTTGGATTTCTTTCATTACTGCATTAAACAAAGGCTCAGTAGATGTTTTGCATGCCCTCCAAAACAACCGCTCATAATGTACTCCAGTGAATATTTTCCGAAAGTTGGCTACAATATGCCTTGCACACTGCCTATGTTCTGCATTAGGCAAAATGTCTTTCACAGCCTCCAACAAACCCTACACCATAAAGGGAAATTATTAAAACAAACAACTACATTTAGATTAAAATGTTACAATATGGTACTAAACATACCTTTTGTTGATCCGACATCAAAGTAATACCAAAACCATTTTCCATTCCAAGATCATCCCTTAAATTCTCCAAAAACCATTTCCAATTCTCTTTGTTTTCTACACAAACAACTGCCCATGCAATTGGGAATATATGATTATTAGCATCCCTTCCAACTGCACATATTAACTCTCCAGTACATAAGCCTTTCAAGAAACACCCATCCAGATTTATTACTCTTCTGCAACTACCTCTCCATCCTTGCTTTAGTGCTTCAAAACATACGTAAAAGTTACTAAAATAAGTCTTCCCATCAGGCATACTATTGACACCAATCTTCACAGTTGATCCAGGGTTTGATCTTCTTATCTCTTCACCATAAGACCAAAGCTTTGAATAATGCTCAACAAGTGTGCCTTCAATTAGCTCAATTGCATGTTTCTTTGCTCTCCTACACTGTCCCATACTCACGTCTATTCCAAAAGTTTGTTTCACCTCTTCTTTAAGCATCCTAACTTTTCTTATTTAAGAACTCAGTTGAAAAGTGGCGGCCAATCCAAGCATAGCTTACAATAGATCCCAATTTGAAATTTCTTGCATAATTATGCTCATCTATTAGTGACTTAATCTGGAAAGATTGTTCATCACTCATCCATGAGGCCCAAAGTCTAAACTTACACTGTCCAGAACAACATTTCACTAAAAGTCTCCTACTATCATTTTTCTTGTAGCACAACTGATAGCCATTAGCAACAGCATAATTACATAACATATGTTTTAACTGTTTTGGACTTTCAAATCTCATACCCAGGACAGGTTTTTGTTTTTTCCAGTTAAAATTGGCATTATAAGTTGTTACTTCCTCAACATTTCTTTCATTGTGGTCTATACCAAAATAATCGTCCTCATGAGGAGGACTTGATGGGATTGACTGCACCTTGGGGCATAACTTGCTCAAAAAAACATCATTTATGGTTTTATTCATAGGAGTGGAATCAACATGTACTTGGTCATCATGAACATTACCTTGCAAGTCGTCAATGTCGTTCTGAAAATCTCCCATGCTATGAAACTCCTCATTATCCCCCTACACCCGACTGCTTGTCTTCAGGACTGTATACTTCTGCTTCGTCATCCACTATCCATTGATGAACATCGACACCAAGATGATCCATGTACACTTGGATTACACATCCGCTATCGTACCCTACTTGAATAAACTCCTGGTAGTCTTTCTCGATGGCTATTATCCTTAATCCATCAGGAAATTGTAAATCGGGCATGCAAAAGTACGCATTCACACATTCCTCGTTTGCGAATCTTTGAATAAACAAGAGAAATTCCTTCAAGTCCATTCCTGCAAAATCAACATCTTCAAAACGTTGCTCCGCTCCATCTGAGTAACTTATTGCAGGGTACCTAGTAAAAAAGCAAAATGAAGATCGACCTTCATAAACACCGCCATAGCACCGATTTGGAGAGAAGCAGTTAAAGAAAAAGAAAGGGGAAGAAGAAAAAAACGAGTCAATATGTCATTTAAATAAGGGTTAAGTAGGTAAAAGCTCATTTATTGACATGGCAACGGAAATACCTACTTAGCAATTTTTTAATGAAGTGTCACTTTTCTCTCTCCTGACTAGGATTACTTTTACTGGTTGACCCCTTGGATTTCTAAAAAAGGACTTTAAAAATCGGTAAAACTTGAGTTTATACCCCTTAAATGCGAAAAAAAGAACGAAAGGGACCATTTAAACCAAAAGGTGGAACTTCATAGGGCTACAGTGACATTTACCCTATATATATATATATATATATATATATATATATATATATATATATATATATATATATATATATATATATATATATATATTGTTGATTTCCATATCTGGATATAAGGAAATTAGTCAATATAATGGTTGAAATTATGTATGATTTAATATATGGCGACAATTATGAAGATAATTAATGCAATTTACAAAAAAGTTTTGTAATAGAATTTGTAAAGTTTTATTTGTTACCATACACAACATATTTATTTTTATTTAAATAAAAATAAATTTAGTATGTTATAAATATATTAATGTGAAATTTGATATGTAAAATTAAATTTAGTATGTGATAAATATATAAGGGTTGAAATTATGTATAATTTAATTTATAGAAACAATTTTTGAGATAATTAATGCAATTTATAAAAATAATTTTGGAATAGATTTTATAAGGTTTTATTCGGTAACCATATGCAACACATTTATATTTATTTAAATAAAATTAAATTTAGTATGTGATAAATATATTAACGTTAAAAATATTGGTTATGGAGAAGAAATTTGTAGACTTACAAATACTCGAGAAGTGTGATTAAATGATAATAAATTAAAGGTGTGTATTGAATAATATGTTTAAATTTAATTTGTAGGAATTCAACATATGTTAGTGCATCATTTAAAATTAAAGTGTACCAAAGTAAATGCTTTAAAATAAATTCACAAATGAAAGTAGAAGATACAAAATACTTGATAACACGAAACAATCATATTAATTATTTAACAAAACTTTGAAATTGTCTTAAATAAGATGAATAACATCGTCTAAAGACCCAATAACAACCACACGATTATTCCAAAAACAACCTAAAGAATTGACCAGCATATCCATAAACCAATAATAAAAAACCATGACACACAATTATTAAAAGAGAAAAGGCATGTAAAAGTCTTTAAAATGAACGGTAAATCGTTGACATGTTGCTTCAAATCACTCGAGCTGTTTTCCATTTTAGGGATCTTCAGAGTAGTTGGACCAACACCAGCTTTAGATGAAAACCACTCTAAAGAGTGGCTGGTTGCAATATCGATACGGCGTTTGCCCGCATTGGATGATGGTGTTAAAGATTCAAGATCAACAACCTCAAGATTATCACCATGGACCGAATCGGGGTTTTTCTATACAAATGTGTAGAAGGATGAAATTGAACATTGTCTTCGTTGGAGACAGAAAAACCTAAATCTGCCAAGTTTTCTCTAGACCTCTCCCATAATCCAAACCCATAACAAGAAAATACTTTATTATCATATTTTACACCTGTAACCGATATCAAATCATGGAAACAAAATCAAAACAGAAAGAATTTCTTCACAATGATAATGGGATCGTGGGGAACGAATGAAACAATGACAATAAAAAGAAACATATGAAAGTTAGGGCTATAGAATTAAGGCATGTAAATGAGTGGATACACCATCAGTTGATTATAAAAACTCACCTCTAATTAATCAATGTAATCTAACATCTCTTTTTCACACTCAAAATTTAGCGTCGACTTGTACAAACAAAAGAATAATTATTAGGTTGTAGAAAAAAAAGCTATGTATATACATTTTTTATAGGCAACCTTTTCCTTTAACACAGATTATCCATTAAACTTACCCCTTGTACTAAAATGTAAACCAATTTTTGTAGTCGGATCTATTAGGTCATTATATTTTGAAGTTAAAAAAATATCAAGATATACAAGACAATAAAAGAAACATGACACACTAACCACTTACCTAACCAGTATGTAAGACCTTATTCTTTGAACAATGTTCCCTCGTATCCTTAAGGTAGCCATCTTGAGGAATCATAACCTGCCAACACAAAATCAAATCTATTTTCCACCAATGGAGATGCAAAATTTGAGCTTCAAAAACATAACAAAAGGAAGTTATTAGATTATCATTTATGAAGCTAAGGCATTGTTTCGCTTGTACTTAAATCCTTAATGAATTAAGCAATTAATTGGACATCTATATATTATTGATTCTATTATACTTAATATGGACATAATGACTTTATTTGTTGGAATATAAGGGTAAAATGGTCATTTATATTCAGGCCGTTCCAAGTCGATTTGAGGCCCAGGACAAAAACAAAAATAAAGCCCCTCAAATAATAATTATTGTATATTAAAAGACAATGCAAGGTAGAAAATCCCATATAGAAAAATTATGCATGATAAGGATTAGAAAAACACCAAAATTTTAAATACAATAAGTATTTGGGTGGTTTGTCAGAAAACAAAAAGAGTGAGGGACCATTTAAATAACTTGGATGATCTTTAAATAACAAAGAAGAATACAGGGGCTATTTTTGTAATTTGAATTCCAATTTTCAATAAAATGAGGGGCAAGTTTTTAAGTTATTAAAAAATACATAAAAAATTGGGGTCTCGTAGTATTGTAATAAAAGAGAGCAAAAAGTGATTATTTCTTGTTACTTCAAAAAGCGCATGTATATAAGAATCGAACTATGCGCCTATAAAACTTACCAATGCTTACAAAGCAATTGAAAATATGAAAGCCAGCAAAAATTGATGAGCAATTATAACCAAATAATTCAAAAAAATGAAAATCCGATAAAAGTAGCACAAAGGAGAAACATTGAAGCTAAACAAAATTCCAAATTTGGTATTGGGTTAAAAATGATTCAAGAACTTACATCAGGTTGTTGTTGTTGCTGATTGTTTTGATTGGCTGAGTTATCCTCCATTCTTGATTTTAGGAAACACTGAAAATTGTATAGCAAACAGTGTAACATTGAATCTCATTGATTCTATGCGGTAAGCTCACCAAAAAAATCCAAGTTTTGAGTAATATGAAAATATAAAAAGATTAAAAATCAAGCAAATATGTTTAAAATCCATTGTTTTTTTCATGCTTCTGCTTTAGGTATAGCCTTTCTTTAAAATCCATTATGTTTAAAAACTTCATGGCCATGGATCCAAAAGCTCTCCACTACAACCTTTCTTGCAGCAATTTGTTAAATAAAGTCATAAAATCATACTATTTAGAACTCAATACATTCACAAAGAGGATAACAATTTCATGCATTTAAACGTATGTTTTCAGAACTATTCACAAGCCTACTTTAAGAATGTACCTTTCAGGACAGAAGTTTAGAGAACTCTCATCTTGATTTGAAATATTCATGTCATGTTGAGATAATTTGCTGGCAATAAGTTCGGCTTCTGCCAAGCCGGAAATTCCATGTGTTCCATACATTTCATTCATCAAAACAGTTTTTTTAAACAGAAAATAAGACATAATTGTAAATTAGAATCCAAAATTTGTATTTTTCCTTTATTTACCTTGAATAGATGAGAAATCCGGATCTTCAGGTGTAATGTCATCAAATGCAAGTTCAGAAACATTCTCGATATACATTGCAGGGTACACTTTGGATAGAGTATTTCTATACAAATATATATATATATATATATATATATATATATATATATATATATATATATATATATATATATATATATATATATATATATATATATATATATAGGCCTAGGTTATTCTATTCAAAGTAATTATTGTGTTATTGTATGCATAAATGTGGACCAATCAAATATATTTATTTTAAGAAAATGATTAATATATATTATTCAATTAAATATAATTGAAAATATCATCTTAATAAATTACAAGGGTAATTTAGTCAATTAATATAGATTTAATAAAGAAAAATTGCATTTTTTAAGGGATCATAGATTCTATTAATTTTAAAAATCCAATTTTATGTATTATAATTTTTTTAATTCGGACATTCTGACAGAATATGTTTATAAGTATATTCAAAAATAAAAATATTTTTGAACCATAAATAATAAAAATATTCTTGAACCTATTTCTTGATCATAAATTTAAAAACTTCTTGTAGAATAACAAATCCTTGAATAATCAATTGAAAAATAAAAACAAAAAACACATTATTTCTTATAGAATACGGGTAACAATTGTTAAGAATTACATTTACTGTTACGGAATAAAACTAAAAAACAATCAAAACGAGAAAGAAAACATCAAAATCTAACAACGACTAATACATTCTAAAAGAATATTATGGTCCGTTTCAATTTTGTGGTCTGTTCTTCAAGCATCAACATCTGTGATTCCAACAGAATTGGAATTCGTCTTTCCATTCCAATAGAATTGGAATTCGTGATTCCATTCCAATAGAGCAAGATTGTTATTGATAAACATGAATATAAGTATGTTGCTATCATGGATTAAAAAAAAGAATGTTGCTATTTTTTGCCAGTTTCCCAAAAATCTATCCCCGATATATCCTCTCATTCATTCATACCAAGATTGATAGACAGTTAGTGCTTATAAGGTAACTCAGGTTAAATTCAAGGCATATAAATAGATAATAGCCAAAGTAGAGTCAGCTAACATTGATACTTGATAGCAAATTTTTGCTTTTTAATTTCCATAAAGAAGCTTCCTGCAACTCCTATTCATACTCATAGTTATATTCATCTTATTTTCCTTCTCAATTTGTTATGTACCAGAATAACCATATAAATTTATTAGCGAAAACATTAAACCCTATATTAATTAGGTGTCATAATCTTGCATCTAGATTCTAGCGTTTACTTGTCTATGCCCATTGTCCAATTTGACTACGATTCTCGGCGAGATGCCACTTGTCTGGTTTGCAGATACAATTAAACATAACTAATAAGGTGTCATAAATTTTATTCATGGAAACCAACAGAACATGGAACCTAGAAATAAATCGCAAATCAAATTCCCCTACAGACGAAGGTTTACATGTGAAATTTTACCACAACATAACACGATCAAGGATGGAAATACATTGTGACGATCATATCTGATACATAAATTTATGAGAAATACGAAAATAGATTGAATTCAGAAAGCAAACCTTGTCCCAAAAAGCTTCTGGATCGAACAATTTCTCAAACTTTAGAGGAGAAACGTGGCTGCTACGAAGTTTGAGGCTTGATTTTGGTGATTTTTCTCTTTCACAACCATAGTATAGATGATGATAACACAAAGCGATCGTCACAGGAAGAATTCGATGAAACAAACAGAATCAGAACAGATTAAGATTCGAGAGTTAATTCACGGGACTGAGTATCAGTGAGCAAATTAGGATTTTGCGCTTTGTACCCCCTCGACGATATAAACAAAGCTTGTATCCCAAATCTAGACGAATGATTTATAGTCAAATCGGAATACCCCGATGCTTCTCCCCGATCTGTTAGTCAAGTGACGAACACGGGCAAATAAAGCCCTTCTTTTTCGTTTTAGTTCATTCTTTTTTTATGGAAGACATCGACTGTATATAAGAAAAGAAATTAGGTTAAAATTGAATGCTAGCAAGATTATAGGGATTATTTGTGGAAGCTAATTATCAAATTACTAAAATACCCTTGTTTATTTATTTAATTATTTAATTTTTTACTTAATTTTAATTGGTCCACATTTATGCATACAATAACACAATACTTAGTTTAAACAATTGAACCTAGCTCTCTCTCTCTCTCTCTATATATATATATATATATATATATATATATATATATATATATATATATATATATATATATATATATAAGTTATAACTTTAATACAATTTCATTAAAAAAAATATATATGTATAATACCTTGAAAGAGCACTGCTAACAGAAACCAACCATCTTAGCATATTCGTGACGAGTACATAAATCACCTAATCACCAGGTTAAACATCACCTACAATAACCTGACATCATATATATGACTCTCAATATTTTTAATTATAAAAAAGAAATTTAAAATATAATTTAAAAAAAGACCTTTAATACTTGCAATGGTGCAAATGCCTGCCCTTATACTTGATCAACAACTGCAGGAACTAAAAATTTTCTAGGGAGAGTCTGTAGTGATGGTGAAAGTACAAATGGAGAAGGTATGCTAGCAGCAGATGGGAGATTTTCAAGATCCATTGAATCAAATGTTTTCTCCATGTTAGGTAATTCTGGTTCTAGAATCAGAATTGGAATCGGAATTACCAATCCACCATCTAAAACTTCCTTTTTCATGAATGACTCCAATAACTCTTGAGTTTCTTTATCATCGATATTTGATTCATTTATTTGTAACGCCCCGATCCTCATGTATTAATTAATTAAGAATTTCTGGATGAAGCTCTACTCGACGAGTTGGCCGACCTACTCGTCGAGTAGCAGCGGGGTGAGAACACGTGTTTAGTGACCTACTCGGTGAGTCCACTATTGGGACTCGACGAGTAGGAGCTAGCAGATGAAACCCTAAATCCCGTGGTTTGCACCCCTATTTAAAGGAGCCTTAGCCTCCTTACAGTCTTTGAGAGCCCTTGAAACCCTAATTTGTGTGTGTGCCTTTGTGTGGGTTTGAAGCTTGGAAAAGAAGATCTTAGAGGAAGGAAGGTAAAAGTGCAAAGGAAATTGAAGCAAGAAAGGAGTGGGAAGCAGGTTTTGCCTCAGCTAGCATCGTTTGAAGGTATCAAAGTGCCATTCTTACCTCCTTTTCTTCCATTTTGTTGAGTTCTAGGGCTTTTTATGGATTTTCAAGTTAGGATGTTGAGCTATGGGCTAGATCTTAAGTTGTAACTTCAGATCTGGACCCTCCTTGGATGATAGAGTCATAAAGTTGTTGTATTGGTTGTGGTTGAAGTCCCTCTTGGACTAGAAGCTCCATTAAGAGATTAAAATAGACATTTGGAGCCTTTATAACCATGCATGCACGTAAAGTTTGCAACTTTACGTGGTAAGTATGCCCTAGAAGCTTGGATCTGTGATTTGGAGCCGCTGCATGGCTCAAATCAAGTCTGTATGGAAAGAGGACCGGATGGACTCGGTGAGTCGCAAGAATGAACTCGGCGAGTCGCATGAAGATGGTCATTGAACTCGGCGAGTTGGATGAACAACTCGGCGAGTCCGATGAAGATCACCATAAAACTCGACGAGTTGAAGAACAACTCGGCGAGTCGGATGGCTTTTCCCTAGGATATGCATGCATGTGTACCCGTCGAGTGGCAAGGAGGAAACTCGACGGGTGGCCTTAAGGATTGATCAGGATTCGAAGGAACTCGACGAGTCACTCCGATGACTCGGCGAGTTGGAATGTGTTCCATGGACTCGGCGAGTGGCCGAGTGTACTCGGCGAGTTGAGGTCAACATGGACTGTTGACATTGACTAAGGATTTTGACCTTGATCAGGAATCACTAAAAGGTTATGGGGTGTCTCATAAGAGTGAGAGCTTATGAGTATATTGTGCTATGGTTATAGGTGGTGGAGTCGGTGTCAAGTGATCCGATAGTTGGAGTTTGCATTTCGAATCGACATCTGCAAGGTGAGTTATCCTCACTATATCGATAGGGTCTACGGCACCAAGGTCGGCCCTTTATGATTTATATCCTAGTCAAGGATGGTTTCTTTGTTATTGTCATGTTAGATTTCATCCTGGTTTAGGATGGGTGTTATGTGATTGCTCTGTTAGAATTCATCCTGTTTAGGATGGTTGTTATGCTAGAGATCGGTTAGATTGGTTGTCATGGCATGCTACATATGATTCTGATCTGTTAGATCGAAATCAGGATAGATAGTATGTTATGCTTTTATGATCCGTAAGGATTGGTATGTTAGTGACCTGTTAGGTCGATGTTCTAGTTACAAGTGAAACTCTATGATTGATGGTAAATGAGATAGATATGTTTGCTATGTGTATGTGCCAGTATATGATAGTATGCGTACATGGTTAGTTGCTGGTTGGTTGGGTTGAGGCGGTCTTGCTTTGTGTTGAAGGCCAACACACCCTCTGAGCGGTCCGGGTAGACTGTAGGCCCACGCGGCGGACCAGTCATGCCGAAGGCTCGGGATAGATTCAGATAGACTGTAGGCCCAGGAGGGCGGACCAGTCCGGCCAATGGCCCAGTATGCATGTTGTTTGATTGATCGTATGGCTATGGTTTCTGCCAGTGTGGTATTGGTATTTTGGGGGTAGCTCACTAAGCCCTCGGGCTTACAGTTTTCAGTTTATTGTTTCAGGTACTTCAGGAGAGTGGGGGAAGGCAAAGGCGTGACCGTACCACTCCTCATCCTCATGATCTATTTTGGGACACTCTGATGATAAAAGAATTGGAAATGTTTTGAAAAAAACAATTACTATTTGACTCTTTTGTTAGTATTAAAAGTTTAAATTTAGCGTAAATTTTATGGATGTTACAAGTTGGTATCAGAGTCAGGTTTGAGTGAATTGGAGGAACACTCGTGTGAATCCAGTCTCATATCAAGGAGATTTTCGGAAAAATAAGTTTTAAAATGGTTTTCAAAATAAAGGATGGAGGATGCAGAGGGTACGATCAGCCGGAGCCTGTAAGTAAGCCCCAAAATACCATACAATTATTTGATATTCTTATATGTTAGAACAGCATGCTAGTGCTAGGCTAGGTATTTTCAGGAATCGCAAGATAGATTGGCCTGATTGTATGATACCTATTAGCCTAGGGTTTCTTATATATGGGATTGACATCATAACTTTAGATGTTTAGTGTATGCATCACGGCTGTGGGTAGTCAAGATCTTATAGCCTGAGAATGTCCGATTCGACCTTAGTGTAGGATCGGATATTCAAAAGTCTATCGGGTACAGCGCTATGTGCAGCCAGTGTACACTAGCGCTGCAGGGGATGATGGAAGTTTCATGGATGTGTGAGTGGTGCGGAACTGCAAGATCAGTTGCTAGTTAGGCGATGTCCCCTGTTAAGGAGGGTTGAGTGCATATTATGTTAAATATAGTTTAGGGCGTTGTGGTGATACTTGAGACAAATATGGGTAGGTGTGGAAGGTAGTAGGGGCCCATACAACTGAAAGCACAGGACCCATACGCATATCAAGGAAGTCACAACCCCTAGGGATTGAGGGTAATTGGTCTTCCGTCATTATATGATTTGTCTGAGACATTGAGTGTGTTTATAGTAAGGTGTGATGGGTTTTAGGTAAAACAAATAAACTAGAAAAACAATTCCTAAGTTCACATGCAATCTACTTTGGATCTATGTTTTATCTATTGAACATACAACTTTGAATTGCAAAACAAGAACCCTAGAGGAGAGAGGCTATAATCGAAATTTACAAACTAGGGTTTAGTAATTACATACCTTTCAATTGTTATAGTAAACAATTGATGATTCCCTTGATCTTGATCTTGATCTTCTTGGAAGCTTAGCACCACAAGTGTAATGCCTCTAATGGAATCACACCCAAACTAGCAAGAAGGAAAGTAGAGGAGAGAGGGAAGAGGGAGTATGCAAAATTTCGGCCCTTAGGGTTTCTTCAAAAGAAAAGAGTGACCAAAACATGAACCAGGAGGCTCCTTATATAGCTGAGGGATCTAGGGTTTAGGGGAAACCCTAGTTATCCTTTGCTTAAGGCCTAAGCAAACCCAAGGGCCTTATCCAAGCCCCTATGGACGAAATTATTAGGGTTTCCCCTAAAGATTTCTTCCACCCTTATCCAAGGGGGTTCTAGAGCCTTCCACTCAACTATTAGATAATTGCAAACTAGTCCCTACACCTTATAATTAATTCTTTTAACCCCGAAATTAATTCTAATTAATTTCTGGCTAACAACTAATTAAATAAAATGATTTCTTATTAATATATTAATCTTTTAACATATTAATAAATTCATTTATATTAATTTATTAATCTTATAATAAATTAATATCTCTCCTTTCATAATTTCCTTGTCCGGTTGCTAGGTTTGAGGGCAACCCAAAAGGACTGTGCTGCTATCATTTCAAGTACATACCAATTATAGTTATGGGCTTAGACACCTAATCCAACAGTCTCCCACTTGGATAAGTCTGTAACTATAATTGCTAGTATGCCTTCTAAATTTGACCAGCAAATTGTAGCTTCCAAAAAGCTGCTGCCGAACTCTGACCCAGTCAGTTACGTGTCCTAAGATAAGTGATCATATAATCCTTCGTTCTGCTAGATATCCCTAGACAAAAGACATGGAATGCAATCAACCTCTTTGTCCAGAATCTATGTTTCCCGATTCCTGGTTAGTGATGATGTAGGACTTCTAATTGAACACATCAATTTAGTCCTAGCTGGGCCCAGCACATAAGTCAACACCAAATCATCGAGGGGCCCACATATATCGCTTTTTCCATTAAGGAAAAAGGAACGAATAAACATTGACTCATATGCTTGTATCTTTTACTCATCAAACCATACATGATAATACGTTTTACAACACCAAGTTACTGATGCATTTTCGTATTACCAATGCATAGCCGACTTGCAAATTACAACTCATATATCTTTGTTTCAAGATTATAAGATATTATCGTCTCAATATTACTCGTGATGAATTCCATGAAGTAATACTCTGAGCGAGGGTTTATCCAATACTCAAATCTCAATTTCTGAGTACTCATGAACGTTACAGCAAAATCTATTGCCATGTCTATCCTTAGACACTCTACAATCCAGTTCATGACAGTCTTGATTCACTACTTACTTCCAAAAGTACGAGCGACTGTGGAGTTTGAATAATCTTATTATTCGGGAAGTAAAACATGCAAGAATGAAACACAATAATAAACAATTGACAAAAGGTAGAACCCAAACTTATAAATAATACCTTATTATTTAATCACCAATAAGTCAATTACATTTACTTTGTTACAAGTTTCAGAACAAAAACTAATCTAACTACTAAAACTAATATCATCTTTCAGTCCTATGCTCCGAGCATGCTGAATATGCTTAGCCCTACTCAGACCCTTTGTGAGGGGATCTGCTGGGTTATCTTCAGATGACACCCTCTTCACTATAAGATGGCCTTCTTCTACTCTATGTCTGATGAAATGGTACTTTCTGTCGATATGTCTGGTTTTACCATGATCTCTCGGTTCCTTTGTCAAGGCAACCGCTCCTTCATTATTGCAGAACAGTTCCATGGGCTCCTGGATGGTTGGAACAACTCTGAGATTCCCGATGAAGTTCCTCAACCAAGCTGCTTCTTTCGACGCTTCACTTGCTGCTATGTACTCTGATTCACAAGTAGAATCAGCCACCGTATCTTGCTTGGAACTCTTCCAAGTAACTGCTCCTCCATTTAATAAGAATACCCAGTCTGACTGAGAACGGAAGTTATCTCTATCCGTCTGAAAGCTGGCATCACTATAACCATCTACTCTCAAAGTATCATTGCCACCAAGTACAAGGACCCAGTCCTTCGTTCTTCGCAAATACTTGAGTATATTCTTCACGGCTATCCAATGAGCTCTACCTGGGTTTCCCTGATAGCGACTGACCATGCTCAAAGCAAATGCCACATCAGGGCGAGTACATGTCATAGCGTACATGATCGATCCGACAGCGGAAGCATAAGGTACACGACTCATGTCATCTATTTCCTCATCTATACTCGGGCATTGAGTCTTACTCAATTTGGTATTGCTCTGGATAGGTAGCTCTCCCTTCTTGGAATTTTCCACACTAAACCTCTTTAGTACCTTATCCAAGTATGTGCTCTGACTAAGTCCAATTAGTCTCTTCTTTCTATCTCTCAATATTCTAATCCCAAGAATATAGGCGGCTTCTCCTAGGTCTTTCATGGCAAAACACTTTCCAAGCCAAGACTTAACTTCATTCAAGGTTGGAACGTCGTTACCAATGAGTAATATGTCATCGACATATAACACCAGAAAAGTTACTATACTCCCATTAGCCTTGATATACACACAAAACTCATCTTCACTTCTAGAGAAACCAAACTCTTTGACTTTCTCATGGAAGCAAAGATTCCAGCTGCGAGATGCTTGTTTCAATCCATAGATGGATTTCTCAAGCTTGCACACTCTATTGGGAAACTTTGCATCAACAAAACCCTATGGCTGACTCATGTAAACATCTTCAGCCAACTTCCCATTGAGGAAGGCAGTCTTGACATCCATCTGCCAGATTTCATAGTCATGAAAGGCAGCTATGGCGAGCAATATCCTAATAGATTTAATCTTAGCTACTGGCGAAAAGGTCTCATCATAGTCAACCCCTGGGGTTTGAGTGAAACCTTTTGCAACCAGTCGAGCCTTGAATGTATGCACATTCCCGTCCATGTCTGTCTTCTTCTTAAAGATCCATTTGCACCCAACTGTCTTACGACCTGGTGCACTATCAACCAAATTCCAAACTTGGTTGTCATACATGGACTTAATCTCGCTGTCCATTGCCTCTTTCCACTTGGAAGCCTCTGGGCCTGCCATTGCTTCCTTATAAGTGACTGGTTTATCTAAGTTTACCAATGTTCTGTCACTTATGAATGTGTCACCATCTGAAGTAATATGAAAACCATACAACTCAGGTGGCACACTCACCCTAGTGGATCTTCGAAGAGGTAATGATTTATCAACTGGTTCAACAGGAACTGTTTCCTCTTGTTGAGTGCTAGTGTCATCTAAGGTTCCTTCATTGGTTGACTCTTGAATCTCTTCAAGATCAATGGTACTACCACTATCCTCTTTGAATATGAGCTCTCTTTCCAGAAAGACTCCTCTTCGAGCTACAAACACCACGTTTTCACTAGGTCTGTAGAACAAATATCCAAAAGACTGCTTTGGGTAACCAATGAAAACACATTTCTCACTTCTAGCTGCTAGCTTGTCGTGAGTCTCTCGTCTTACGAAAGCTTCACAACCCCAGACTTTAATATGTGCTAACGAGGGAACTTTCCCTGTCTACATTTCGTGAGGTGTTTTGGCAACCTTCTTTGTAGGGACAAGATTGAGGATGTGGGCGGCTGTCTCTAAGGCATACCCCCAGAAGTGAATGGGAAGTGAGGCACGACTCATCATAGAACGAACCATGTCTAACAAGGTTCGATTACGCCTCTCAGCTACACCATTTAACTGTGGTGTCCTAGGAGGAGTCAATTGTGAGACTATCCCACATTCTTTCCGATAGTCGTTGAACTCGGTACTAAGATACTCCCCGCCTCTATCGGATCTAAGTATCTTGATCTTTCTGCCCAATTGATTTTCGACTTCATGCTTAAACTCTTTGAACTTTTCAAAGGTTTCTGACTTATGTTTGATTAAGTAGATGTAACCATATCTGCTATAATCGTCAATGAAAGTCACATAGAATCGATTAGCATCCCTTGTGGTTGATTTGAAGGGCCCACACACATCTATGTGTATGAGATCCAACAGACCTTCACCTCTTTCACAAGACCCTGTGAATGGTGATTTTGTCATCTTTCCCAAAAGACAAGATTCACACATATCATCTGATTTTTGGTCAAATGATTCCAACACTCCATCCTTTTGGAGTTGGGCTATGCGTTTCTTGTTAATGTGTCCAAGATGACAATGCCACAAGCATGCCTTGTCTACACTATTAGACAAGTCAATATTAAGTACACTATTTCCTAAGCTATCAACACAAGTCACTGTTTCATACACACCATCACAAGGTAAAGCTTCAAACACAAAAACACCATTCTTATAAACAGAAATTGAACCATTCAAATCATTAAAAGAATATTTAAAACCTTGTCTGAACAATGCATGAAATGAAATAATGTTTCTCGTCATCTCAGACGAATAGCAACAATTTATTAAGTCTAATTTAACATCATTACTAAGCAATAGTTGATAAACTCTGATCTTGGTCACTGGTGAAGACTTTCTGTTCCCCATGATCAAGTTTATCCTCCCATGCTCTATCTCCTCACTTTCCTTTAGCCCCTACAAATCAGAACAGATATGAAAACCACATCCTGTATCAAGGACCCATGAATGAGAAGATAATGAGTTATTAGCAGAAATAGTGTAAATACCTACCGAGGATGGCTTCACTTTGCCATCCTTGATATCTTGCAGATATTGTGGGCAAGATCTCTTCCAATGCCCCTTTTGATTGCAGTAAAAGCAAATGGCCTCTTTTGGATCAGAAACATGGGGAGTGGAACCATTGGGCTTAGCCTTCGGGCCATTACTAGATGACACAACTTGAACCTTGCTCTTCCATTTTTGCTTGGGAGGACCTTTCCTCTTCTTCCCCTTTCCCTGTCCAATGGCCAAGACAGGGGCACTTGCAGGTGTGGAGGGTATACTTTTACCCTTCATCCCTGCCTCAGCTGTCTGCAACAAGTTGTGCAATTGGGCCAAAGTCTGCTCCGTGTTGTTCAAATGGTAAGTTAAGATAAACTGACCATAACAATCAGGCAACGAGTTCAAGACCATGTCAATGGCCAATTCCTCATCGAAGTGAATGTTGAGCTTGACCAAACGCTCTATGTAGCGTTGCATTCTTTGCACATGAGATACAACCGATTCCCCTTCTTTCATCTTGCAAGCCATAAGTGACTTAACTACCTCAAACTTTTCTTGACGAGCTCGCTTATGGTACTTTTCCATAAGGTCCTTGTTCATCTCAAAAGGCCAGTAGTCCTCATAGTACCTCTGCAATTCTGGGGACATGGTTGCAACCATGATGCATGCCACTTTGGTAGCATCATCATAGTGTTTCTTGTAGGCAGCATACTCTTCGGGAGTGGCTTTTGACTCATCAAGTTCTTTGAGCTCCTTTTCAAGGACATACTCTTTGTCCTCGAATCTAAGCGCCATCTTGATGTTACGCATCCAATCGTTATAGTTGGGGCCATCCATAACGACTTTGGTGCAGATGTTTAGTAGAGAGAAGTTGTGTGTAACACCGAAAATTTTAAAATTATTTTTCACAATTTGTAAAAAGCATTTCTCTCTTAATTTCATAAAACATCGAATTTCAAATTCCAAAATGTATCATACAAATCCCAAGATCACATAATTATATCGAATTCCTCTATGTGTGTACAGATCAAGCCGGCGCCTTCCCACGGTCATCGCTAGTACCTGAAACAACAACACTAACACTGTAAGCACAAAGCTTAGTGAGTTCCCCAAAATACCACACATAAAACACATATTAGCCACTCGAGGCCATAACTCTATGGGTCCGTGCACCCAACTCTGTGAACCCTCAGGTTCTAACTCTAGGAACCTTCCGGTTCCAACTCTATAAACATGCACAGCATAGATCACATAGAAATAATGCAGTACAACACATAACATGCACATAACATTCATACACTAACACATAACTCTGATTACCGACTCAAGTAAGGTATAGTGAGAAGACTCACCTCGCGTGTCTCGGTATCTCACGATCCCTGGAAATCCTTCGTGCTCGATCCTCCGAGCTCTAATCCTCCTATAACATCACAAGGCTCTAATTAACACTTTTTATCTCTAAGGTTGACTACCCCTAAGAAGTCAACACAGGTCAACGGTCAACGGTCAACGGTCAACTTTGACCGGACTCGGCGAGTGCACACGGCAACTCGGCGAGTCTAGACGTTCTCACCAACTTCCTAGGATTCCCTTTCTACACGTCGAGTACTCCCCCCTGACTCGACGAGTTCCACCTGGAAGAATCGCGGGGCCACCCCGACTCAACTCGCCGAGTCTCAAGAACGACTCGGCGAGTCCCAGCTCGACTCAGACCACATGACAATCCTCTCCAACTCGCCCTGACTCACTGGGTCAACTCCTGACTCGTCTGGACCACTCACTGGCCGGTCCAAGGCAATCTTCAAGCTACTCGCCGAGTCTGCTCATCGGACTCGGCGAGTCCATTCCATGCAATCACCCAAACTTGCTTCTAAGGTCAGATCTACTCCAACAATTCATAGATCTGGCCCTCCTAGACTGATTCATCACGTAAAGTCCCAGTCTTGATGCATGAACAACCTCTATATGACTAATTATGAAGAATCTTCAACAAATCTCACTACACAAGGTCATGACCTCCATTGCTCTCTATAAAGCTTGAAGGATGAGGCTCTCTGGACCTCTATGGATCCAGATCCGAAGTCTCATCACTAGCATGGGACTATTTGGCCATCAAATCAACTCAACAAGGCCACAAGAAACCCTAAAATCGGTTATACTTCACAAAACAGGAGATGAGTCGAAATTATACCTTTAGATTGAAGGGTCAAGCTTCCAATCCACCAAATAGCAGTCCCCTTTGCCTCCTCTTGGCTAGAGCCTCCTTCTTCTTTGCTAAACAACACACAAATGACAAGAAATGCCTCCTTTCACTCTCAAATCGCTAAAGCACTTTTAGGGTTTCTCTCTATGGACTGATGGATGCAAATGACGGCCATAAGGCCATTTAAATAGGTCCCAAACCCGAGAAATTAGGGTTTCATTAAACAGCGTGGACTCGCCGAGTCCATATCCTGGACTCGCCGAGTCCGAACGAATCCCGCATCCAGAATCGCGACCCTACTCGGCGAGTCTGAGCTCCAACTCGCCGAGTCCCTTCTCAAAACTCAAAATATTAAAACAATAAAATACCTGGAGATCCGGGCTGTTACATTGTGGCTGGAGGATGATGAAGCAGAAGTGTTTCCAGGAGTAGACATCTGAAAAGAAAGATAGTTTTAGTTAGATTACAAGACACCTCAATATAATAACCCAAAGATATCATATCAAGGTTAGGACCCAACTATGACGATTTACAACTTAGAAATGGGATGCCGAGATCCAAGTTCAAATCTCATAAAGGCCGGTTAACCACACACGCTCCACTAACGACCAATAAAGCATAATGTGCAATTTCATGGATTAGCATACTTTTCACATTTTTCCTAAAGTAACTAGAGTTGGGATTTTGAAAAAAAAAATAGTGTTCTAGTACTTTCTTTAATAGCATTATACTTTTAATGGGAAGTAGTTGTCCTATCAAATCCGTTCTGCTAACGACCCTCCACTAATCAAGGAAGCGGTGGGTGAGAGTGGACACCCATTCAACTACCATTTTATAGGTAGTTTCCTTATACCCCCCTTATAGACTAGCTTCGTGAATGAGGCATACTAGCGATTTGACTGACCATATTCTTATACATATATAATATTTAACTTTTAATTATAATATATATATATATATATATATATATATATATATATATATATATATATATATATATATATAAGGTGTGTTTTAAAACATTTTAAAACTCCAAGGGTTTATATAAATTTTTTCGAAATTTAAACTATTAAATTTTAAATTTAAATAAACCAATTAATTAGATTTAATATTTATCTATTAATTAACTTTTAATTAATTTATTAAATCTTGTAAGGATTATCTAATTAAATTAAACAATTAATTTAATCCTAATCCATATCCCTTCTAAATTTCGAAAATATGGGGATAGGATAATTTCCTTATTTTTCTCAATTATCCAATAAGGCAACTATTATCCAAAACAAAGAAACCCTAATCTTTATAGCATATTTCGAAATTTAAAAGGGAGGAGGCTAGGGTTTTCAAAACCCTAACCCTAATTTCGATTAGGGTTCTTTGGAGGCTAGGGTTTTCAAAAACCCTTTGATCCACAACCCTAAAAATCGAAAAAATGGCCTTTAGGGTTTAATAGCTATAAACCCTAATTTGCAATTCAACAATTATAACAATTCAATTTAAAACAAACAAAGGCTCTGATACCACTGATGGGTTTTAGGTAAAACAAATAAACTAGAAAAACAATTCCTAAGTTCACATGCAACCTACTTTGGATCTATGTTTTATCTATTGAACATACAACTTTGAATTGCAAAACAAGAACCCTAGAGGAGAGAGGCTATACTCGAAATTTACAAACTAGGGTTTAGTAATTACATACCTTTCAATTGTTATAGTAAACAATTGATGATTCCCTTGATCTTGATCTTGATCTTCTTGGAAGCTTAGCACCACAAGTGTAATGCCTCTAATGGAATCACACCCAAACTAGCAAGAAGGAAAGTAGAGGAGAGAGGGAAGAGGGAGTATGCAAAATTTCGGCCCTTAGGGTTTCTTCAAAAGAAAAGAGTGACCAAAACATGAACCAGGAGGCTCCTTATATAGCTGAGGGATCTAGGGTTTAGGGGAAACCCTAGTTATCCTTTGCTTAGGTCCTAAGCAAACCCAAGGGCCTTATCCAAGCCCCTATGGACGAAATTATTAGGGTTTCCCCTAAAGATTTCGTCCACCCTTATCCAAGGGGGTTCTAGAGCCTTCCACTCAACTATTAGATAATTGCAAACTAGTCCCTGCACCTTATAATTAATTCTTTTAACCCCGAAATTAATTCTAATTAATTTCTGGCTAACAACTAATTAAATAAAATGATTTCTTAGTAATATATTAATCTTTTAACATATTAATAAATTCATTTATATTAATTTATTAATCTTATAATAAATTAATATCTCTCCTTTCATAATTTCCTTGTCCGGTTGCTAGGTTTGAGGGCAACCCAAAAGGACTATGCTGCTATCATTTCAAGTACATACCAATTATAGTTATGGGCTTAGACACCTAATCCAACAAGGTGGTGACGAGACGTGTTGCTTCGGGATCCGGATCAGGATCAGAGTCAGTAGACGGAGGATTAGAGGTGTTGTTAGCACCTGAGCCCGTGGTTCAGATAGGGACTGAGGAGTTGGATGCCCGGATTCGGGAGATCTTGCACGACGAGATTGCTGCTGCGTTTTGAGCGCAGCTGACAGAGATGTTTGGGTCGATTAAGACCACGATGGTCGAGTATTTTGATGAGCGGTATGCCGCTCTAGCAGAGACTGCTGCCGCTGCAGCTACTTCGGCTGTAACTGCTGCAGGGGTTGGAGGAGGAGGAGCCGGCAGGGCTTTCCCGTACCGGGAGTTCGACAATACGAAGCCCCCGACATTTGATGGTACACATGATGTTATTCGGGCTATGAGGTGGTTATCTGACGTGGAGGGATGTTTCTTCACGTGTTCATGCCCTGCTGACTAGAAGGTCAGGTGTGCCCTGAACCTGCTGAGGCTTGGGGCGAATGACTGGTGGAGGCTGACGACTGGGTTGTATACTAATGAGCAGAGGGCTACTATTACCTGGGAGCAGTTCCGGGATATGTTTCGCACCCGCTATGTTACGCTCGTGGAACGGGAGCGGCTTGCTCAGGAGTTTTTGACCTTGAGACAGGATGGGGAGTCAGTGATGGAGATTACCCGGATGTTCACGGAGAGGGATATGTTTTGCCCGGAGTTTGCGTCGGAGCAATCTCAGATGAACCGTTATCTGAGTATGCTTAAGACGGATATACGACAGTTTGTGGCTACACAGCGTTGCGATACCCTTCTGGATCTTCAGAAAGTCGCGCGGCGGCGTGAGTTGGAGATAGAGTTGCAGCTGAAGGAGCAGCGTCAGGCACCGCCACAGTCTCAACCGGCGCCTAAGCGGTCTAAAACCGCTGATACACTGTCCGGGGGTCATCAGAGCCGCACTTGTGGAAAGTGTGGCAAGGCTCATTCAGGGGTTTGTCGAGCAGGAGGTGGGTGCCACAAATATGGCACGGAGGGGCACTATGCCAGGGACTAACGTCAGTCCGCCCCTCCAGCAGATATGAGGATTTGCTTCCATTGTCATCAGGTTGGTCATGTGAAGACCAACTATCCGCAGCTCTCCACCAAGCCGGCGCAGGGTGCCGCACCAGCTATTGTGAGGATTGGAGATAGGAGGCCAGTCAAGATTGAGCCTCCGAAGGCTCAGGTTCCAGCTCACGACCGAGGAGGCCAAGGCAGCACCGGATGTGGTTGCTGTTATGTTTCTATTCTCTGTCTCAGTTATTGTATTTGTACTATGCTTAATGGTTGTGTCTATGATCAGGTACGTTTTTAGTAAATTCTTTGCCTGCTCTGGTTTTATTTGACTCGGGGGTGAGTCGGTCGTTCGTATCTCAGACCTTCTCTAGAGGGTTCAGTGTGCTGATAGATGATCTTCAGTGTCCGTTGCGAGTTTCGATCGCCAACGAGCACGGGGTTTCTGCTTCTTTGGTCTACCGAGGATGCGAGTTGGATATTTTTGGGGTGTCTTTCCTGATAGATCTGATTCCTATCCCCATGGGGGATGTATGCGTGATTGTAGGAATGGATTGGCTTAGCCGTTTTGGCGCCATGATTGACTGTGAGGGACAGCGGGTAGTGGTTCGAACCCCAAGTGGGGGAGAACTAGTAGTATATGGTGAGGGCACCGGGTCGGGATCAGGGTTTTGTTCGGCAGCCAGGGCTCGACAGTATATTCATTACGGGTGTGCCGATTTTTTGGCGTATGTGGTTGATATGCGGGTTAGAGAGCAGCTCTCAGTTTCAGAGGTCCCTGTGGTTAGAGAGTTTGCTGATGTGTTTCCGGAGGAGTTACCCGGAGTGCCTACGGTGAGGCAGGTTGAGTTTAGGATTGATCTAGTGCCAGGTGCGGCCCCAATTGCCAAGGCGTCGTACCGTTTGGCACCACCAGAGATGCAGGAGCTATCATCTCAGCTGCAGGAACTGCTGGGTAAGCAGTTCATTCGTCCGAGTAGCTCACCCTAGGGAGCACCGATCCTCTTCATTAGGAAGAAGGATGGTTCGCACAGGATGTGCATTTACTATAGGGAGCTGAATAAGTTAACGGTGAAGAACCGTTATCCACTCCCGAGGATAGATGATCTTTTCGACCAGTTGCAAGGTGCATCTTGGTTTTCCAAGATCGATTTGAGATCAAGATACCACCAGATCAGGGTGAGGGAGGAAGTCGTGGAGAAGACTGCGTTCTGGACTCGTTATGGTCATTACGAGTTCGTGGTGATGCCGTTTAGACTCACCAACACGCCAGCAATATTCATGGATCTGATGAACCAAGTCTGCAGACTGATGCTCGATCGCTCGGTCATTGTGTTTATAGATGACATCTTGGTGTATTCCAAGACCCGAGAGCAGCATGAGGAGCACCTCAGGGAGCTGTTGGAGGTGTTGCGACGAGAACAGCTTTATGCCGAGTTCTCGAAGTGTGAGTTCTGGTTGCGAGAGGTTCAGTTCCTTGGACATCTCGTTAACCAGGATGGGATTTTGGTCGATCCGGCCAAGGTGGAGGCGGTTATGTAATGGGAGACTCCGAGATCTCCCTCATACATCAGGAGTTTTTTGGGATTAGCAGGTTATTATCGGAGATTCATTCGTGATTTCTCCAAGGTTGCCGTACCCCTCACTCGTCTAACGAGGAAGGGAGTGGATTTCCGGTGGGGCCCGGAGCAGCAGAGGGCGTTTGAGACCCTCCGGCAGCGGTTATGCGAGGCGCCAGTGTTGACACTCCCCGAGGGAGTGGACGATTTCGTGGTATATTGTGATGTGTCCATCATAGGCTTAGGGGCAGTCCTCATGCCGAGGGGGCGAGTGATAGCTTATGCATCGCGGCAGTTGAAGCCGCATGAGACGAGATACCCCACGCACGATGTTGAGCTGGGAGCGGTGGTCTTCACTCTCAAGGTTTGGAGGCACTATTTGTACGGGGTCCGTTGTACCATATACACGAATCACAAGAGTTTGAGGCACATAATGGATCAGCCGAACTTGAATATGAGGCAGCGTAGGTGGCTGGATGTAGTCAAGGACTATGATTTTGAGATCCTTTAACATCCTAGTAAAGCGAATGTGGTTGCGGACGCTATGAGCCGCAAGTCAGCTGGGTCTTCTACCCCAGCCAGATGTATGAGGATAGCGGTGGATTCCCCGCTGGTGGGTTTGGTCAGGGATACTCAGATCGAGGGAATGAAACCGGAGAATTGGAAATTGGAAAGGATTTAGGGCAAAAGCGCCCGATTTGTTCAGGATAGCCGCGGGCTATTGACCCGATATGGTCGGGTTTGGGTTCCGATGACCGGAGGAGTTAGGCAGACAGTGATGGAGGAAGCTCATAAGTCTCGTTTTTCTATTCACCCAGGGGCTACCAATATGTACCGAGATTTGAGTTTGAGTTATTGGTGGCCTGGTATGAAGCGAGATATTGCTTGGTACGTTGAGAAGTGCTTGACCTGCAGGATGGTCAAGGCCGAGCACCTGAGGTCGCATGGTAAGCTGCAGCCTCTGGAGATTCCCATGTATAAACGGGAACGGATCGCGATGGATTTCATCATGAAATTGCCAAGAACGGCAAAGGGATTCGATGCTATATGGCTCATCGTGGATCGATTGACCAAGAGTGCCCATTTCCTAGCTATACGGGAGAGTTCGTCGACGGAGAAGTAGGCCGACCTATACGTCCGCGAGATTTTCTCTCGCCATGGGGTTCCAGTTTCCATAGTTTTCGATCGGGATGTCCGATTTACTTCCCGTTTTTGGCAGAAGTTCCATGAGGAACTAGGTACGAGGCTGCATTTCAGTACAGCGTTCCATCCGCAAACGGATGGGCAGAGTGAGCGGACCATTCAGACCCTCGAAGATATGTTGAGGGAGTGCATCATTGATTTCGATGGGAGTTGGGATTCCCACCTACCGCTTGCAGAGTTCGCCTACAACAACAACTATCATTCCAGTATTGGCGCCCCGCCTTTCGAGCTGTTGTATGGGTGGAAGTGTAGGACCCCAGTCTGTTGGGGCAAGGTTGGGCACAGGGTGATGGGTCGGACAGAGGTAGTTCTATAAACTACCGAGATGATACAACAGATGAGACAGCGGTGGTAGACCGCTCAGAGTCGACAAAAGAGTTATGCTGATTGACGCCGATCTGAGTTGGAATTTAAGGTGGGTGAAATGGTTCTCCTGAAGGTCTCACCCTGGAAGGGTGTGATCCGTTTCAGGAAAAAGGGGAAAATTGGGTCCTCAATTCATCGGGTCGTTCAGGGTTGTTGCCAGGGTTGGCAGGGTGGCTTATAGGCTAGAGCTTCCGGAGGAACTTAGCCGGATCCACAACACATTTCATATTTCGCAATTGCGAAAGTGCATCATGGACCAAGAGGCGGTGGTATCGTTGGATGACATTTAGGTCGATGAGCGCCTAAACTATGTGGAGAGGCATGTAGCTATTTTGGAAAGGAAAAAGAAGATTCTGCGGAACAAGGAAATACCTTTAGTAAAGGTGCAGTGGGAACATTGGAGGGGATCCGAGTGGACGTGGGAGCCGGAAGCGGAAATGCGCGAGCATTACCCGGCATTGATTTCTACAGCGGACTTCGAGGGCGTAGTCTAGTTCAAGTGGGGGAGAATTGTAACGCCCCGATCCTCGGGTATTAATTAATTAAGAATTTCTGGACAAAGCTCTACTCGACGAGTTGGTCTACCTACTCGTCGAGTAGCAGCGGGGTGAGAACACGTGTTTAGTGACCTACTCGGCGAGTAGGAGCTGGCAGATGAAACCCTAAATCCCGGGGTTTGCACCTCTATTTAAAGGAGCCTCAGCCTCCTTACAGTCTTTGAGAGCCCTTGAAACCCTAATTCGTGTGTGTGTGCCTTGGTGTGGGTTTGAAGCTTGGAAAAGAGGATCTTGGAGGAAGGAAGCTAAGAGTGCAAAGGAAATTGAAGCAAGAAAGGAGTGGGAAGCGGGGTTTGCCTCAGCTAGCATCGTTTGAAGGTATCAAAGTGTCATTCTTACCTCCTTTTCTTCCCTTTTGTTGAGTTCTAGGGCTTTTTATGGATTTTCAAGTTGGGATGTTGAGCTATGGGCTAGATCTGAAGTTGTAACTTCAGATCTGGACCCTCCTTGGATGCTAGAGTCATAAAGTTGCTGTATTGGTTGTGGTTGAAGTCCCTCTTGGACTATAAGCTCCATTAAGAACTTAAAATAGACATTTGGAGCCTTTATAACCATGCATGCACGTAAAGTTTGCAACTTTACGTGGTAAGTATGCCCTAGAAGCTTGGATCTATGATTTGGAGCTGATGCATGGCTCAAATCAAGTCTGTATGGAAAGAGGACTGGATAGACTCGGTGAGTCGCAAGAATGAACTCGGCGAGTCGCATGAAGATGGTCATTGAACTCGGCGAGTTGGATGAACAACTCTGCGAGTCCGATGAAGATCACCATAAAACTCGACGATTTGAAGAACAACTCGGCGAGTCGGATGGCTTTTCCCTAGGATATGCATGCATGTGTACCCGTCGAGTGGCAAGGAAGAAACTCGACGGGTGGCCTTAAGGATTGATCAGGATTCGAAGGAACTCGACGAGTCACTCCGATGACTCGGCGAGTTGGAATGTGTTCCATGGACTCGGCGAGTGGCCGAGTGTACTCGGCGAGTTGAGGTCAACATGGACTGTTGACATTGACTAAGGATTTTGACCTTGATCAGGAATCACTAAAAGGTTATGGGGTGTCTCATAAGAGTGAGAGCTTATGAGTATATTGTGCTATGGTTATAGGTGGTGGAGTCGGTGTCAAGTGATCTGATAGTTGGAGTTTGCATTTCGAATCGACATCTGCAAGGTGAGTTATCGTCACTATATCGATAGGGTCTACGGCACCAAGGCCGGCCCTTTATGATTTATATCCTAGTCTAGGATGGTTGCTTTGTTATTGCCATGTTAGATTTCATCCTGGTTTAGGATGGGTGTTATGTGATTGCTATGTTAGAATTCATCCTGTTTAGGATGGTTGTTATGCTAGAGATCGGTTAGATCGGTTTTCATGGCATGCTACATATGATTCTGATCTGTTTGATCGAAATCAGGATAGATAGTATGTTATGCTTTTATGATCCGTAAGGATTGGTATGTTAGTGACATGTTAGGTCGATGTTCTAGTTACAAGTGAAACTCTATGATTGATGGTAAATGAGATAGATATGTTTGCTATGTGTATGTGTCGGTATATGATAGTATGCGTACATGGTTAGTTGCTGGTTGGTTGGGTTGAGGCGGTCTTGCTTTGTGCTGAAGGCCAACACACCCTCTGAGCGGTCCGGGGAGATTGTAGGCCCACGCGGCGTGACCGTACCGCTCCTCATCCTCATGATCTATTTTGGGACACTCTGATGATAAAAGAATTGGAAATGTTTTGTAAAAACAATTACTATTTGACTATTTTGTTAGTATTAAAAGTTTAAATTTAGCTTAAATTTTATGGATGTTACATTATTGTTGCCTCCTATAAACGAAATCAGGAATTATTTATTTTACATCATCAATAGGGTCTTCTTCCAAGTTATGATTTGATTCATGCTTCTCTATATCATCTAAACTTTGAATGATTGATGCATCAACCAAATTATCATGAACATCTGAATTAGCTATTCCAGGTGTTCCCATAGTGTCATCGTGAACTTCAGTTGTAGGTAATTCCTCTTGGGAATCTTGTTGAATATTGTGGCTTAGTTTATCTTCAGTGGTAGTTTCATTTTCTTTTTCATGTGGATAAGAATCATCATCTAGCACAACATCCTCTTTTCCAGTTCCTTTGGCTTCAAGATTATCATTCTGGTCAGCAGATGTCAATGACTCTACTTGATGTGTTGTTAAAGTTTCCAATTTCTTTTTTGTCCCTAAAGGACAACTAAATGAATTAGGCACGGTTGTGAACTACAACCATGAGAAAGCTTGGAAATTTGTAAAAGTGAAATAATCAAGGAGAACATTGGAAAAGAAAGCATACATACCAGATACTCGTTCAGATGGTAGTATTTGAGGCTGCATTTGCTACAGAATCGAAGGTAATGCAAACCTGTATCAAAAATTTGAACCAAAAACCTGTTTCAAAAATTTTTCATCCTGAAACAAAAGTAATAAATAATATTGGCTCTAACAAATGGATGTATTTAATCATAGAATAGGTAGTTTAACCAGACAAGTGAGATTTTGGCCCATGATATAAAGTTTTTTGACTCACTGAAGTCATTATAATAGAGAACATAAAATTATCTGAATAAACTATTGGTGTTTCGTAATTTTCTTTAGCTAGACTTCATGATTCTTTCCAACAGATACAACTAATTGCTCGATAACTTTCTCAAGATTCTTTAATACATGATGGCATTGTTGTTGTGTGATCACGTGGTTCTTCACAATTTCCTCTAATGCATACATTTATGTTCACATATTTAGATTATGTATCAAATGTTACCTCCCCTTAGGTTAGGAAGGTATAAAAGATACTGCAAATTAATAAGATCATGATTACATTACCTTAATGTTAAATCCATCTTTTGCATTGGTTTCTACAAACATGGCCCCGAATTCGCAAGCTTTATTGCCCCTTCTTCTATTGTTACTTGCCTATTCGACCACCAAAATTCTTAATGAACAAAGGAAACTGGATAAATTTCATCTCACTAAAAAGAATGCCATGCGCACCTTTTGTCAACAAGATCAGTTTTGTTCCTGATAAGGACTATATTCACATCGTTGCCTTGCTAGGCGGGAAACCCTAAAATCTGAGATTGATGAAGAAGAGTGAAGTAGACGGGAATGGTTTCTCTATTTCTTTAGGTTACGATGAGAGAGAGAGAGGGGGGGGGGGATAAAGTGAGAATGACGAACTAAGGAAGACAAATATGTAACGGTGTTTGATCAATACGCTGGTCAAGTATGATGTCCGCGAATAATCTAAGGTTGAGAATATAAGATTGAAATGCAAACAATGGCCTGATTGTTTTAGGTTAGAATTAAGGGTTCTATTTTAATAATATTTAGAGATAAGTTCTTATGAAATATTCATGTTCAAACACGTGAAACTTATTATTTTACTGGTAACAAAACTGCAATAAATGCTTGTTTGATATGCGGGTATAACAACATGAATGGATTCAACAATTCCAATCCCATTTAAAAAATCTGGATAGATGAAGCTAGGGCAAGGCTAGTTGTCGGTCTCTTCCTTCTTTCAGGAAAATCTTTTGTTGCCGTTTTGAAGATTGAAGAACAATGTGAGCGTCAATTGAAGGCTAGTTATCATATCTTTTCAAAATTTTGAATATGTGTTGCTACGTGCCTCATTCCAATCATAAGCCCTTCTCGAGTTCTTCCCTTTTATCGATCTCTTTTTTGTCAATTTTTTTCTTGGTGTATGCCCTTTGATCATTTGTGTGTTAAGGCTTTGTGGTATACTTACTCCCAACCACACCAAAAAGTGATCACCTGAGTGCCACATTATCACCACTTTCGCACCACATACCTAAGAAATACAATCACTCCATATCACCAAATACCTATAATTATGAGAGAGAGAGAGAGAGAGAGAGAGAGAGAGAGAGAGAGAGAGAGAGAGAGAGAGAGAGAGAGAGAGTAGTGGCTCTACCCTCAGGGAAACATGTTCACGAGTTGACATCGACACCACATCATCATCGTGCCATTGCCATGAGTAGTACTAGTATACCAAAGAGCCTAACCACAAAGAAGGTAGGATGTTTATATGTGCGTTTGTATAGGTTTTTGAAAGAAAAGAAAAATACATGATGGAATTAGTAGGGGTATATTTGACATTTTCATTTACTTTCATTACATCTAATTATTTTTGTTTATTTATCAAACAACACAGATTAATAATTGTTTCCATTCTTCCGGGGTAATCAAATATGATGATGAATCACACTTTCTCCCAGATCGAGACAGAGTAAGAACTCAATTTTCCGGCATCTGTCATCTGATTCTCAGACAACTGAGTTTCATGATCCTCTACGTATCTCCAAATCTTCCAAAACTCAATAACATCAACGATTACAAACACAAACAACAGAACTAAACTACACAACGACACAACCATGTACATAGCCACCGTCGTTTGCAGTGGTAAGAAATCCGCAAACTGATAAACAAATCCGAACGTTATCACCGTGTAAAGAAACCAGATATCCAACTTCAGCCACATTTGCTGCATCAATTTCTCGTTTTTAGGCAATGAAACATATTTAGACAAGAAAAATCTCGACAAAACGAATCCCACATAAACAAATACAAAGATAATCGCAAATGAATTCTCATTGCGGCGGATTGCTTTCGAGATTGTACCGATGAAGTTGGGTATCATGATGACGGCGTAAAATGGAATCAGCTGGTAGTCGTTGGGGATTTCGTGAGAATCTCTTTCGATCCTGTTGTGAGGAATTAGGGTTTCCTTCTTATAGAGAGGGATTTGGATTCCCATTATGATTGGAATCGAGGAGATGAGAGTTGATGTTAGTAGTTTAGCTAATCAGTTTCTGTGAAAATTAAATAATGACGTTTGGAGATGGAAGTTGTAGTATGGTTTATAGATGCAGAAGAACGGAAGTGAGCTTCCATGGAGTTTCGTAGCAGTTTGAAACTAATTTCGCAGCCGTTTCAGTCACGGGGGAGGGAAGACTGGAAAGTGAAGTAAATTCATAAGAAAACATACGTGGCCACGTGGGGTTTACGGGGGAAAACTAAAAATATTGAGTGAATTAGAATTTAGGTCATTATATTTTTTGGGTTTTGGTTTCAATTTTGATGATTTGATCAATTTTTATGATCCACACAAACCGCGGTTTATAATTTTGAATAGAATTAAAATTTTGATTGTATAATAAAATAAAATATTATTAATTTAGAAAAATTCATGAATTGTGATATTGTATTTTTTATATTAATTTTGTAATTTGTAAATATTTAATAAGTATGGAAGTCCAACTGTTTGATAAAAGTCATGAGTTACTCATATAATGCAATATGCATTTAAGTAAAAGCAAAATGGTTAATGATTTTGGAGGGTAATAAGATTTTAATTGTGACCACATTAGGTCTTTAAGATTTTTTTTTTTTTTACATATTACACCAAAATGATTGTTATAACAGTTTAAAAAATATAATAAGGTTTTAATTTTGTCCACATTAGGTCCCTAAGGGAGTGACGGAACTAGAAATTTTTATATGTAGGTACAAATATTATCAATAAATATTCTATATAGTTATCATATTCAGGACATTAAAAACATGATATAATCTCTTTAGTTCGGGGTACAATAACATAGAACATGTTTACAAATAATTTTTTTATATACAAAAAAACAATATTTTTGGGGGTGCTGTAGTACCCCCAACGCCTCATGTGGTTCCGCCACTATCCTAAGGTCTTTTTTATACATATTATATCAATATGGTTATTATAACCGTTTAAAGAAGGTAATAATGTTTTAATTTTGTCCACATTATGTCCATATTTTTAATATTTTTATCATTTCATCTAACTCTTTTACAATTTATATTAATATTTAGTTAGATGAATTTATCATTTCATCTTCTTATTTTAGTCGTCCATTCACCACAACCAACAGTTTCAACAGATGGTGCAATAAGGCCCCCTTGTTGCTCTATATCACTCCTAAGTACTCCAAACCTCTTCCAGGTGCTCCAAACCCCCCTTTTGTATGATCCGTTCCTTTGACACTTGATCCGTTCATTTGTTAAACGATATATTCGTTTCTCAGATGGTCTGTTCCTTTGTCATATGCTCCATGGATTCCAAGTGCTCCATTGAGTTCCAAGTGCTTCAAATGCTCCATGAACATGATCCAAATGTTTGAGTCACATTTAACACTTACAATAGAAACAATTTCATAATTGAGTATGAAAAAAGGTCTAGTGAATGATCAGTTAAAATGATCAATTAATAATTTAAGTAAATAATTCGAGTAATTGATTAGATTTAATTGAGTGAACGATCTGAGTAATTAAGGTGTTGTTTGTTTTTCTGAAGTGAAACTGTCTGAAGTCTACGGACCACTTCTGCAGACCTCTGCAGTAGAAGAGGTGGACCAAAGTGTTGCATACTGTAATGAGAAGCAAGTTTGTCTTTTTAACGTCTGCAGATTGCTGTAGATATTAAAAAATTTAAAATAAAGTAATTTAATAAACCGAAAATAATTTTTAATACCAAAAATTTAATAATTGTAGTCTTAAAATATTGAAATAGCATTCAAACAACCAAATTAGTCTTACAATAATGTTTTTTAAATAAAATTCATACAACCAAACTTTAATAAGTCTCATTCCATATTTTGCATCAATTGTTCGACAATTTAATTTCGTAACTGGGTCATATATTTACGGTCCGCTGCAGTACCATGTGTTGGAATCTCATATTCATCATTATCAACGACTGCATTGTTATTCCGAACCGAGAAATTTGGTTCATCATATCGTGCAAAAAACTCATCACGTAGTCTCTATCTTCTTATAAAATTATGAAGCGCAAAACATGCTAGGGTAATGTTTCGTTGTGTAACCAACGAGAATGGTGTCATCCTCTTCAATATAGGGAATCGTGCTTTCAAGACACCAAAAGCGCGCTCAATGACATTTCGAAGTTTTGCGTGTGCATGGTTAAATTTTTCTTTATTCGTTAATGCACGTCTTCGACGAGAATCTCCAAGCCAATACCTTACATTGTGGTACGGTGCCATAAAACCTCGAATGTTTGCATAGGCGGCATCACAAATATAATATTTATCTGTAAAAATAAAACAAAAAAAGTCATTTATTTTTCAAACTAAGATAAAACTATTTAAATAACCATAAATTTACCTGATGGTGGAAGCGGGAAGGGTGCATGTGGATTTGCTAATGCTTCTGATAAAATTTTAGAATCGTGTGCTATCCCTTCCCAACCGATCACAACAAATGTAAACATCATGTTGAAGTCACATATTGCCAATACGTTTTGGTAACAATCGCCTTTTCCCCTACTTCTATATAAATCTCATTTGTTTGCAGGGACAACAACATGTATCAAAGTGTCATCAAGTGCACCAACTGCTCCCTTGAACACCCGTCGTAGCCTCCTATTATGTCCCGGAATGTTTGGATTCGGATTAAAAGAAGTCGGTACTATAATGTCATGTGCAAAAAGCAACATTTTGTCTAACACTTCATGAAAAAACTTACGAATTGTTTGCTTTGAGTGTTGAAATCTCCGCTTGATAATCACATAACGTTGGTTATAACCAATCATCATCAAAAACATAGTTATCTTCTCCTCAACCGACACATGTTTGCTATCCTTTAACGCGTAGTTTACTCTAAAATGAGCACATAGTCGGACAAATGATTCACGGGACATGCGTAGAACTTCAAGACATTGTAGAGGATTATGGTGAAGTAACTCTAACGTAAATTCATGTCCTGTCATTTCCGAATCATTGTCCCGCACTCGTTTGACACCCCTCTTCCAAAGTAACAGACGTACAAGTACATTAGAATTATGAGTAGTATCTTTTTGTCGTGATCCATTACAAACCTATTAATTAATAAAACATAACATAACATAAGATAATAACATAACATAAGATTAAATAACATAACATAACATAAATCTCAAGTACCAAATAACATACGATTCAAGTACCAAAAATACATACCATAAAAGTCAAATACCAAATAACATAAGATTCAAGTACCAAATACTACAAATAACATTCAAGTAGCAAATAACCAAAAAACATAACCATATAGTTCCAAAAGATGCAATTAAAACCTAAATAACTCAAACATATAAACTTAACGAACAATCTTCCCATCCTTTAAAACTGCTAAAGTTGTAGCTGTCATCTCGATCCATCTTCTTAATATTTGTGGATCATTAGGCAAATTTACCCACATCTCTCTTATATTCATGGTCCCTCCAAAAATATGATACACAACAAATCGTAGAGGGTCTACTGGATCTAACTCGAGCAACTCAAGCTTCTCTAAACATTGGGGAATCGTTGGCCCTTGAGTCAAATGGCGTAGAGCTTTTTGCATCTCCAGTGCTAAGTCATCAGTAGTAATAGAAGCTTTAGGCAAGGCACAAGAAGGTGGATCGGGTGAGGCACTAGGAGCTCGAGGTCTAGGTGTTGAGGGTTTAGCCCTTTTGTTGGGGTAACCAGAAGGTGAAGCAACAGAAGGTGGTGGTTGAGTAAATTGCTCACTAGTATGATTGGAAAATTAATCATCTTCATATATGTTAATGGAAGGGGCGTCCAATAACTTTAGTGGTGTGACATAGAAAGAAGATGATCCCTGTCCCGATGGTGTTTGGGAGGTGGCATAGCTGAGATTACCAGATGCACTGTTTCCATCAAAGAGTTCTGTACAAAGCTCTGGAAACAACAATGGGACGGTTTTCAAAGAAGCGACTTCCGGATGTCCCTAAACCCAATCAATGTAACAAAAGTAATATAAGAATTAATGACAACTATATAAACAATATGCATATAAATGTGTGTGTGTGTGTGTGTGTGTATATATATATATATATATATATATATATATATATATATATATATATATATATATATATACCTTTTTAAAGTCCTCCCACTCTTCATTTGTTAAGTTAAAAGTATTTGTTTGTGTATTGTAAAGGTTGCCAGTTTTGTTTTTTTAAGTATAATCATCCTGTGTATTTGGCTTTAAGGTTATCATAGGCGTTTTTTAATTGTCGTTGATTCAAATCCACGCCATACTTTTCCTTAGTGGTTGTTCCTAACTTGTGCCATGATTGTTTGTGCAAACTCAAACCTTTTCTACCAACGGTTTGCATTTCTTCAATACAAGTGAGCAATAAACATTTTGTTTGCTCATTGGTCCATGTATGTTTATCTCCCATTGCTAATAACAAATATATATATATATGTATATATATATATATATATATATATATATATATATATATATATATAATACATACTTTAGCAACAAAGATTAATCATATTTCAACAAAATCAACAAATAAGTTTAGCATATTCAATGATTTAAGCATTTCAAGAAATACAAGTGATAACAATTCAACAAATAAGTTTAAAAAAACCATTTCAACACACAAATTCATGAACCTAAACATAAATTTGAGCAGAAAATGTAACATCCCGGAATATCAAGAGTAGAGTTGAAGGGCTAAAAGTGTAATGGGAAAGGGCAACTCGGCGAGTCCACGAGTGGACTCGGTGACTAGGGTCGCGACTCTGGTCGCGTGTTAAGTGGCCAACTCGGCGAGTCGTAGGATGGACTCGGTGAGTAGGCGTTGGGTGGAGAAAACCCTAATTTCGGAGAATGAGCCCTACATAAAGGACATTATACCCTCTCCCCAGCCTCTTTACCCTCGCTTGAAGTCCAGAAAAACCCTAAGACGCGATTGTGAGGGATTTGAGTGCATTTGAACCTTGGAGAAGAGATTTTGGAAGAGATCTTGGAGGGTTAGGAGGCTTGGAGCAAGGGGCTTTGCTAAGATCCGGATTTCTCTTCTGTTGGGGCTTCCTTTTGAGGTATTACTTCGTTTCTTGGGCTGTTATTCTTCTAGATTCATCATTTTGGAGTGTGTGGAAAGTTTAGCTTGTGGTATTTCGAGTTTGAAGGTTAGATCTGAGGTTGCTACCTCAGATCTGGAATGGAGAAGGTCTAGAGTGCATTAAAGTCCCTGTTCTTGAGTGTTTGGTGAAGTCATCTTGTCCTAACCCTAGCCCTAGAGTGTAAAATGCCTAGATCTCCTTGGATTCACGTAAACTTTGCCACTTTATGTGATGGATGGGTTGTAGAAGGGTAGATCCACGTTTTGGATCAATTGCATGGCCTGGAAGGCTTCTGTATGGGATGAGATCTAGAGGCACTCGGCGAGTCACAAAGGTGTACTCGGCGAGTTGCTTGAAGATGGACTGGAACTCGGCGAGTTGGAAGAACAACTCGGCTAGTAGGTTGAAGATAGCCTTGGACTCGGCGGGTCTGTTCTTGGACTCGGCGAGTCTGGTCTTGAGGTTCAAACTTCTGCTAGTTGAGCTGTGAATTGGTGAGTCGAGTGTGAAAGGAGTCAGAGTTGCTGGACTCGGCGAGTCTCGGGGTGACTCGGCGAGTTGAGACGCGGAGTGGGGAAGTTCTGTGCATGGGGACTCGGCGAGTAATCGGGTTGACTCGGCGAGTAGAGTCAATCAGGGGTTGACTTTGACTTTGACTTTGACCAAGGGTTGACCAGTTGATTTCCAGGAGTATTTTGGTAATTGTTGGCATTTGTTTTGAGTTCAGTGTTTTGGTGGTTGGCTAGTGGTGGAGATCGTATCAGTGGGCGGAGCAGCTTGGGTTTATCTGTTCAGTTGGCAGTTGCGAGGTGAGTTATCCTCACTATATCAACAGGGTCTACGGCACCAAGGCCGGCCCTTTATCGGATTGTGATCCGGGTATCGCTGTTATGTTATTGCTTTGCTATGTTACATCCTGGTAGTTAGGATGGTATATATGTTAGAGACCTGGTTAAGGTCGGAATGCTGGTATATAGGATGATGCTATGCTAGTGACCGGTTAGGTCGGTATCCTGGTTAGGATGGTGTTATGCTATGTGATCTGTTAGATCGGTTTGATTGGATGCGATATGTTATATGATTGAATGTTTAAGTGCACATGGTTGTGGGACTGGGGTTGGGTTAAGGCGGGACTTGCTTTGTGTTGTAGGCCAACATACCCAGGGCGGACCGGTTATCCTGAAGGCCCAGCGAGCGGTCCGGATAGGCTGTAGGCCCCAAAAAGGGCGGACCAGACGTGCCGAGGCTCGGAGAGTGGACCAGGCCTACTGAAGCCCAGTGCGGGCGGACCAGTCATACTATAGACTCAGAGAATGGACCAGGTGGATTGAAGGCCCGGTGTGGGCGGACCAATCACCCTGTAGACTCAGTGTATGTAGCTAGACTCGGAGGGTGGACCAGGTGGACTGTTGGCTGGTGCGGCAAACCAGTCACGCAATAGACCCGCAGTGCATGGCTGTTCTATGTTCTGTTATGATATGGCATGTTAGGCGTGTATGGTATATGTGGTTGGTATTTTGGGGGTATCTCACTAAGCTTTAGGGCTTACAGTTGTGGTTTAATGTTTTTTCAGGTTCTTCAGGAGACCGTGGCAAGGCAAAGGCGTGATCGTACCGCTCCTCATTATTATTGTTTTGTGATGTGATTCTGGGAAGACTCTGAAATATTGTATTGAAAACCTTTTTATAATAATTTTATGAAAATGGGTCGTTTTTGAAAAAGTTTAAATTGGTTGAAATTTTATGGTCGTTACAAGTTGGTATTAGAGCCTTGGTTTGAGTGAATTGGAGGAACATTCGTGTGAATCCAGTCTCAAATCGAGGAGGGTTTTCAAAAGAGAATTTAAAATCGTTTTCAAAATGAGTAGAGGAGGACGCAGAGGTACGATCAGCCAAAGCCAGTAAGTAACCCCAAAATACCATACATGATATTTGTTTTTGAGCTTTGATAGAACAACATGCTAGTAATAGGCTAGGGATCTTCAGGATTTCATGATAATGTTGCCTGATTTATGATGTCTGTTAGCCTAGGGTTTCCTTTGTGGGAGATTTCTAGTGTTCCTCTAGGAGTGAGGGTTGAGCGCTTGTCTTGTATGTTTTTCACTAGGGTGTTGTGGAAGTACTTAATACAAATATGGGTAGGTGTGGAAGGTAGTATGGGCCAGTACTACTGAAAGCACAGGACCCATACGCGTATCAGGGAAACCATGACCTCTAGGGTTGGGTTGGGAGTTGGTTCCCAGGTTTGTGGGAAGTATCTGAGATCTTGTGGTGTTTTTCAGTATGGAGGTTCCGAGGCATGCTGGGAGTGGATCCAGGTTAGGATCGGGAGCAGGAGAGGGAGTTCAGGGCGGGTCAGTACCGCCCGAGGTTATTGGTCAGATGAGCACGTGCGAGTTGGATGCGAGGATTCGTGAGATCCTGCATGATGAGGTTGCTGCGTTGTTCCGGACTGAGTTGCCGGAACTGTTTGGGTCGATCAAGACCGCCATGGTTGAGTATTTTGATGAGCGCTATGCGGCCCTCACAGAGATGGCTGCCGCGGCAGCTACAGCGGCTGTAGCAGCGGCAGGGGGAGGAGCTGGTCGGGGTTTTCAGTATCAGGACTTCGATAATACAAAGCCTCCTACCTTCGATGGGGTTCAGGACCCGATTGTTGCTATGAGATGGTTGTCGGACGTGGAGGGGTGTTTCTTCACGTGTTCATGCCCTGCTGATCAGAGGGTGAGGTGTGCTCTGAACCTGTTAAGGCTCGGAGTGAAGGATTGGTGGAGATTGACCACGGGGTCGTATTCGGATGCGCAGAGAGCTGCGGTTTCATGGGATCAGTTCTGGGAGATGTTCAGCACTCATTATGTGCCGCGGGTTGAGAGAGAAAGGTTGGCTCAGGAGTTCCTGGAGATGAAGCAGGATTCGGAGTCGGTGACGGAGATCACCAGGATGTTCACTAAGAGGGCGATGTTTTGCCCCGAGTTTATTTCAGAGTAGGCTCAGATGACCTGACATCTGAGTATGCTCAAGAGGGATATCAGGCAGTTTGTGTCTACAGAGGTGCGAGACCTTGTTGGAGTTGCAGGAGGCCGCCAGGCGGCGTCAGTTGGAGATTGAGTTGCAGTTACGAGAACTGAGGCAGGCTCCGATGCAGTCGCAGCCGGCGCTGAAACGGTCCAAGACCGTTGATTCTAGATTGGGAGATCAGAGCAGCCACACTTGTGGGAAGTGTGGGAAGGGTCACACCGGGGTTTGAAGGTCCGATGGTGCATGCCGCAAGTGCGGAAAGGAGGGGCAGTATGCGAGGGATTGTCGGCAGGCAGCCCCGGGTCAAGATTTGAGGATTTGTTATCATTGTCATCAGGTTGGACACTTGAGGGTCAACTGTCCACAGCTTGCTGCAGGACCGGTGCAGGCTCCAGCACTGGCCACATTGAGGATCACGGGCGGAGGTCAGGGTGGAGCGGAGCCCCCATGGGCTCAGGGTCGTGCTTTTCAGCTTACAGCAGAGGAGGTCAGGGCAGTGCCGGATGCAGCTGTGGGTATGTTTCTTTCTTGATGTCTTGTTATCTTATGATTATTGTGGATTATTGTATATCTGCTAGTCTTGTTGTGTGATTTCTGGTATTGTATTCGTAGTTCCTTGAGGGTTATCGTATGGTTAAGGGTTGGTGTTGGGAATTTCATTGATTATCGTTTATGAGGGTTATCAGTGGGAATTTGGCTTTTACTCCGAATATCGGGTATCATCTGCAGTCTGAGGAGTGGTTGCTAAAGGTCGGGCTTCTTTCGAGCCGAGATGATTTGTGTTGATATGTGATTTTGTGAAGGTTGCTCGTTCTAGTGGGAACCAGATCGCGTGTAAGGGATTGTGTTGTGTAGGGTTGATAAGGGAGGTCGGTGATGGCGACCGGTGGTTGATAGTCAGTGCTCTAAGTGGGGGAGAATTGGAAATTCTCCGGAAGATCGATGGTCATGAGAGGTTGTTTAGCTGCTTGGGATCCAGCAGTGATTCTGTCAGCCAAGAGTGTAGGCTGGTACGAGTAAGTGACAGGTATACGGGGCGGGATACAGACCAAGGGTGATTGTTTGTGGAAGGCCTGGGATTAGGCCGGGATTGAGTATGTAGGGTGGATATAGAGTTTGGAACTATTGGAATAGTGTCTAAGGCTGCAACTAGGCAAGTATTTGACCCGATTGTGCATGGTCCTTTTGGGTTGCCTTCACCATAGCAACTTGATAGGATGATTTATTTTGAGAGAATAAATATTATTAATATATTATGAGAATAATAATATTGTTATTTGATTAATTTAAGTCATAAATTAATTAGAATTAATTTGGTGACTTAAAGAGATTAATTAAATAAGAGGGTATAATCTGGCAAGTAATTTGGTGACTTAAAGAGATTAATTAAATATTATTAATATATTATGAGAATAATATAAAGAATAATAATTTTGAAATTTATGTTTTGTGATTAAAAGTTTTAATTTAGACAATTTAAATTTCAAACCCTAGATTTTTAAAAAGTTTAAAATACAACCCTATACTAATATAATATTACAAGATTAATATATATATATATATATATATATATATATATATATATATATATATATATATATATATATAACTAAATTGCTAGTCTTACCGTTAGTAGGCCTCATTCACGAAGCCGATCTATAAGGTGGGTATAAGGTTGCGGCCTATAAAATGGCGCTTAATGGGTGTACACTCACACCCACCGCTTGCTTGATCAGTGGAGGGTCGTTAGCCGAACGGGTAGGATAGGGCAACCTCATCCTCTCATTAAAAGTATAATATGAAATACAAAGTAACTACACATTTTTAAAAATTTCCCAATCTTAGTTACTTTAGGAAAAATGAATTGATGCAATCCCATGAAATTACACTTTACACCCTTGCTAAGAAGTTAGTGGAGCGTGTGTGGTTTACCGGCACACTAATTGGTTCTAAGCAAAGGTGGCAAAGGGTGATTCATTGTTTATCATAGTTCGATGGAGCGTGTGTGGTTTACCGGCACATCGAATAGGTGATCGTTATAATGAAGGCACCATGTGAATTTGCATGGTAATTCACACCCACTTTGTGATCATCGGTATCCCAGTAACAAACAAGAGGGGTATATCGAGATTTAAACATGCCATTGAATAGTTTCAATGAATCTCATCCGAACCTACGAATTCTCAATACATTTAGGACTTAAAGTTATGTTTTCATGGTGGAGAATTAGTGAATCGTCATTCACTTACCTTCAAATTGTTTGCATGTTAGATTACGGCATCCCTTTTCTAGTATGTAAATATTGTTGTTGGATCCTAGCCATAATTTTTCTTATTGGGTGATAATTAGGGATTCATATTCTAATCTATCTTTGTCCTTTCTATTTGTAGATGTCGAACGCAAACAACGCTGCTGCTAGTTCTTTCACATTCATGAGCCTTTGTCAAAAGGTCACTTTCGATGGGACGAACTTTAGCGAATGGATAAGATACATTCGCACCATTGCTCGCTATGAGGATAAGGAGTATGTCCTCGATGAGAAGCTCGAGAAAATCTACCCTGAAATCGCTACTCTGGCTGAAATTACCGCTTTTGAAACTCATGAGCGCGATGCAACGAAGGTACATTACATCATGATAGCCACTATGAACTCCGAATTCCAAAAGTCCTATGAGGACATGTACCCGTACGAGATGCATCAAGACTTATTGGAGAGATACCACCAGAACGCGAGACAAGAGCGTTATGAGATTTTCACTAACATGATTTCCGCTAAGATGGGTCATGGAGAGTCTCTTACCGTGCACCTGCAAAAGATGCAAAGGTATGTCGACCGTCTTCACAAGTTGAATGTTGACTTTGGGGAAGACTTGGCGATCGACATGGTGCTTCACTCTTTGCCTCCGAGCTACAATCAATTTAGGATGACCTACCACATGAACAAAGAGAAGGTCACCCTAAGCAAACTCCAAGGTCTCTTGAGGGTCGCTGAGAGCAACTTCAATGACAAGTCTGTTGCACCAACTCCCAATCCACCCGCTGCTCCTGTCTTGGCTATTGGACAAGGAAAGGGAAAGAAGAGGAAGGCTTCGTCTAAGAACTATCGCAAGGTTAAAGCACGAGATGGTGCCTCTTCTAGTGGGACCAAAGTTGATCCTGCTAAGCCCTGCCCTAACCCAAAGGAGGCAGAGTGCCACCACTGCCACAAGATAGGACATTGGAAGAGAAGCTGCCCAGAGTACCTGCTAGCCATCAAGGAAGGAAAGATCAAGCCATCTTTCGCAGGTATATACACAATTAAATCTAACGAATCATCTCATGCTATTTCTTGGGTTCTTGATACCGGTTGTGGTTACCACATTTGTTCTAATGTGCAGGGACTAAGAAGAAATAGGGATGTGGAGGCTGGAAGAATAAATCTAATCATGGGGAACAGAAGATCGTCGCCTGTCACCAAGATTGGAGTGTATTCTTTAGTACTTAGGAATGGTTTAAGTTTAGATTTGAACAATTGTTGCTATTCGCCAGAAATGGCTAGAAACATCATTTCATTTCATGGTTTTTTTAGACAAGGTTTTAGATTTTCTTTTAATAATAAGAATGGTTCTATTTTGGCTTATCTAAATGGTTTCTTTTATTTTGAAGCTATACCATGTAATGGAATATATGAAACTGTTATGATTGTTGATAACTTAGGAAATGATGTTTTAAACATAGATTCTTCCAATAGTATGGATAGAGCATCCTTGTGGCATTGTCGTCTTGGACATGTCAACAAGAAACGCATAGCCCAACTCCAAAAGGATGGAGTGTTGGAGTCATTCGACCTTAGGGAAGATGACACGTGCGAGTCTTGTTTACTTGGAAAGATGACTAAGTCACCCTTCACGAGTATGTGTGAAAGGGGTGAGGGTCTATTGGACCTAATACATACCGATGTATGTGGACCGTTTAGATCAACCACGAAGGATGGGAACCGCTTCTACGTGACTTTTACCTATGAGTATAGTAGATATGGGTATATCTATTTAATCAAGCAAAAGTCAGAAACTTTTGAAAAGTTCAAAGAGTTCAAGAATGAAGTGGAGAATCAATTGGGCAGGAAAATCAAGATGCTTCGATCCGATCGAGGAGGAGAGTACCTAAGTCTTGAATTCCACGATTATCTCAAGGAGTGTGGAATAGTTTCACAATTGACGCCTCCTAGGACACCGCAGTTGAATGGTGTGGCAGAAAGGCGTAATAGAACCTTATTGGATATGGTTCGCTCTATGATGAGTCGTGCTTCACTACCTATCTCTTTTTGGGGGTATGCCTTAAAGACTGCCGCCCATATCCTTAACCGAGTCCCTACTAAGAAGGTTGCCAAAACACCTCACGAGATGTGGACAGGGAAAGCTCCTTCGTTAGCACATATCAAGGTTTGGGGCTGCGAGGCTTTCATAAGACGAGATACTCACGACAAGCTCGAACCTCGTAGTGAGCGATGTATTTTCATCGGCTACCCGCAGAAATCCTTTGGATATCTCTTCTATAGACCGAAGGACAATGTTGTCTTTGTTGCGAGGAGAGGAGTTTTCCGAGAGCGAGAACTCATAGGCCAAGGAGACAGTAGGAGGCAAATCGAGCTTGAAGAGATTCAAGAGTCGATAGATGAAGGAACCTCTACCGCTAACACTCGACCCGAGGAGGAAACTCCGGTTGAACCGATTGACGAGTCCTTACCTCTTAGACGTTCCGAAAGAGTTAGAGTTCAACCCCAGTTTTATGGTTTTCATATTACTACCGAAGGGGACACGTATATTAGTGATGGTACACTAATAAACCTTGATGAACCTAATAGCTATAAGGAAGCCATGGCAGGCCCGGAGTCTGTGAAATGGAAAGAGGAAATGGATAGCGAGATCCAATCCATGTATGATAACCAAGTTTGGAATTTGGTTGATAATGTGCCCGGACATAAGACCGTTGGGTGCAAATGGATCTTCAAGAAGAAGACCGACGTGGATGGAAACGTACACACATATAAAGCGCGATTGGTTGCGAAGGGCTTTACTCAAACTCCCGGAGTTGACTATGATGAGACATTCTCACCATTTGCAAAGATAAAATCTATTAGAGTGATGCTAGCTATTGCCGCATTTCATGATTATGAGATTTGGCAAATGGATGTCAAGACCGCTTTCCTTAACGGAAAGTTGGCTGAGGATGTTTACATGGCTCAGCCAGAGGGGTTTGTGGATCCGAAGTATCCGAATAGAGTGTGTAAGCTTGAGAAGTCCATTTATGGACTTAAGCAAGCATCTCGCAGATGGAATCTTTGCTTCAATGAGAAAGTCAAAGAGTTTGGATTTGTACGAAGCGAAGATGAATCGTGTGTATACGTCAAAGCTAGTGGGAGTATAGTAAGCTTCCTCATTCTATATGTCGATGACATATTACTCATAGGAAACGACATCCCGACTCTGCAGGAAGTTAAGTCCTGGCTCGGGAAGTGCTTCGCTATGAAGGACCTCGGAGAGGCTTCTTACATTTTGGGAATAAGGATAGTGAGAGAAAGAAGTAAGAGATTAATAGGACTTAGTCAGAACACTTACTTAGAGAAGGTACTAAAACATTTTAGTATGGAAAACTCGAAGAAGGGAGAATTACCGATACAAAGTAATGCCAAGTTGAGTAAGACTCAAAGTCCGAGTACCGAAGCTGAAATAGCAGAAATGAGCCGAGTACCATACGCTTCCGCAGTTGGCTCAATCATGTACGCTATGACTTGTACTCGCCCCGATGTAGCCTTTGCTTTGAGCATGGTTAGCAGATATCAAGGGAATCCTGGCAGAGCTCATTGGATTGCGGTGAAGAATATCCTTAAGTACCTTCGGAGGATGAAGGAATGGTTCTTAGTCCTCGGAGGGAGTGATGACTTGAAGGTGCGAGGGTATAGTGACGCCAGCTTTCAGACCGACAAGGACAACTACCGTTCGCAGTCGGGCTGGGTCTTTACCCTGAATGGAGGAGCAGTGACTTAGAAAAGTTCCAAGCAGGAAACCGTAGCTGATTCAACGTGCGAATCAGAGTACATTGCAGCAAGCGAAGCGTCGAAGGAGGCAATATGGCTGAAGAACTTCATCGGTGATCTTGGAGTCGTACCTGCCATAAAGAAGCCCATGGAGATTTTTTGTGATAATGAAGGAGCGGTTGCCTTGACCAAGGAACCGAGGGATCATGGTAAATCACGACATATCGATAGAAAATATCATTTCATTAGACATCGTGTAGAAGAAGGACAACTCGTAGTGAAGAGGATATCATCAGAAGATAACCCGGCAGATCCGCTTACGAAGGGACTAAGTAGGGTTAAGCACTTGCAGCATGCTAGGAGTATTGGGCTGAAGGATGATATTAGCATAGATTAGATAGTATTAGAAACGTGTAATAGATAAATGTAATTAACATTTGATGATTAAATAAAGGAATATTATTTATGACTAATGTTACTATCTTATGTTAATTGTTTAACTATCGTTTCATTTTGCATGTTTTAACTTCCAGAATAATTGAATTTATTAAGAATAATCGAATTATTCAAACTGTCCACAATCGTTCATATGTTGGAAGTAGATATGAATGAAGATTGTCGTGAATTGGTGTGTAGATTGTCTAAATGGTATTAGACATAGCAAAGGGTTGCTGCAACGTTCATGAGTGCTTATGAACTAGTTTTGAGCATTAGAACAAACCCGCACTTGCTGGAATCACCTTATGGAATATGATATAAAAGGGTGATCGCAAGACGATAATATCATATAGTCTTAAAACCTAGATATATGGTTTGTTATTTGTTAATTGATTATACATTGATGATGCGGAAATGTATCAGTAACTCGGTGTTATAAAACGCATTGTTGTGTATAGTTGGTTAATGAATAAGTACATGCATATAAGTCGAAGTTTATCTGTAACTTTTATCCTAAGAAGGTAAAAGCGATATCTCGGCCACTCGATGATTTGATTTGACTTATGTGTCGGGCCCGGTCAGAACTGAATTGATGTGTTCGATTAAGTTCTATGTCAAATAAATCAGAGATCGAGAAACCTAAGTGCTTGACTAATTATTCCATAGAATTGTCAGCATGATATCTAACAGAGGACTGTACGATCCCTTATCTAAAGGACAAGATTGATTATATCAGAGTTTGACAGCGTCTTTGAGAGCTACGATTGCAAATCGAATTGTACTTGTGCATATAGTTACTAGACTTATCCAAGTGGGAGACTGTTGGAATAGTGTCTAAGGCTGCAACTATATTAGGCAAGTATTTGACCCGATTGTGCATGGTCCTTTTGGGTTGCCTTCACCATAGCAACTTGATAGGATGATTTATTATGAGAGAATAAATATTATTAATATATTATGAGAATAATATAAAGAATAATAATATTGTTATTTGATTAATTTAAGTCATAAATTAATTAGAATTAATTTAGTGACTTAAAGAGATTAATTAAATAAGAGGGTATAATCTGTCAATTGTTTGATAGTTAAACTTTAGACTATAAATCCTTAAGAGATAAGGGTTGGACGAATTCTAGAGCTAAGGATAGCTCAAAATCGTCCAAGGCTATCTATGGTAAGGATATGGATTGCTTTAAGGAAAGATTATCCAACTAGGGTTTAAGGTGAAACCCTTAAGGAGTCTACAAGTATAAATAGACCCCTAGAGCTAAGGGGGTCGGCATCTCTTCTAAGAAGAAGAAACCCTGGCCGAATTTCATCCCTCTCCTCTCTCCCAAAATCATCTTCTTTGCTATATGGTGTTTGTAAGCCATTAGAGGAGTGACAATTGTGACTCTAGAGCTCCAAGACAACAAGATCAAACAAGAGATTCAAAGGTATACTTCTAGATCTGATTTTGTATTGTTCTTATACCTAATTAGTCATTAGAAGTCTTGGATTCAAAGCATGTTTAATTAGAAAGCCTAGATCCAAGCATTAGGGTTTTGCATGCGCACATAGGAAAGTTCTTATGGCTAAAACCCGTCAGGAACCACTAGAGGGCTAGAACAATATGCATGGGAGAGTTTCCTGGAGGGATAATTCGGGATGTTGGATGTTGGTTGAGCGGTCCGGATAGACTGAAGGTCGGTGGGCATACCAGTTAGGCCGAAGGCTCGGGGAACGGTCCAGACAGGCTGAAGGCCCTGGAGGGCGGTCCAGACCTGCTGAAGGTTCCGAGAGTGGTCCAGATGGGCTGAAGGCCTAGAAAGGCGGTCCAGTCATGCTGAAGACTCTGCTTGTGTTGAGAGATCGGTATGAGGATATGGATTGAGTATGTCGCGACGTGTTAGCGTCAGAAGGTCTAGCCCCGGGTATTGATCGTGGTGAGTGGAAAGTAGAGCATGGACTTGAGAGTCCTTGCGAGTGGATCCAGAGCATGTGTGGTACATGGGATAGCGGTTATGCCATACGAGAATGGTGTAGTATTGGGTGAGCACCGTGGCACTTATCATAGTGACAAGGTAGCCAGGTGGATTTCCTTGGTAAGGAAAGGGAAAGAAATGTAGCTCCGAGAGGGAGTGTAAGTTCACGGAAGTGGAAGCAGTAGTGCAGAGTTATGATTGGGGTGTTTCAATCATGGTTGATGAGCAGTGTGTTTGCGTCTGCGGTATGGAATCGCGCATGGGTTGGATGTTTGTTAAGGTCACGGAAGAAATTTCCGCGAGTGTAGTGCCAAAAGGCTCAGAAGGAATGCAGGAATGGCATCCTGGATTTCCAGTTTGATTCGATCAAGGATTTATGTATGTGGTGGAAATTCATCCTGGGGATGTTTGGAGGTGTTGTCAGTATATCGGGTTTTCCCAACCCGAAGATGTTAGAGCCATTTCAGCATGGGTATGAGACTGCGATGGAGAAACTCATGGGAGTTGCTCTGAGGCTGAAGGATGTGTCATCCTGTTAGCATGGAATGGATAAAGTTGGGCTCAGACCAGGAATTCCGATGGTTCATGGTTATTTCTAACTCGTTGAGTCGAGTGATTGTTGTGATTTGGAACGGGTGGGTTATCATGGAATTATACTCAGTTAATAAGTTGGAAGTGTGGTTGTCAGAGGGCGAGGCCAGCTTGAAGCGGTGGTCAGAATACCGCGGGAAGGAAAATTGGGTTTGGGTTTCGGTGGTTGTGCGTTGACGAACCTGGTCTGGTTAATGCCAGGTGATGCATTGCGAGAGTAGTTCTGGAGTCGTGTTGCCGTAGGCTTCGAGGATGAAGCCTAATTTAAGTGGGGCAGAATTGTAACATCCCGGAATATCAAGAGTAGAGTTGAAGGGCTAAAAGTGTAATAGGAAAGGGCAACTTGGCGAGTCCACGAGTGGACTCGGCGAGTAGGGTCGCGACTCTGGTCGCATGTTAAGTGGCCAACTCGGCGAGTCGCAGGATGGACTCGGCGAGTAGGTGCTGGGTGGAGAAAACCCTAATTTCAGAGAATGAGCCCTATATAAAGGACATTATACCCTCTCCCTAGCCTCTTTACCCTCCCTTGAAGTCCAGAAAAACCCTAAGACGCGATTGTGAGGGATTTGAGTGCATTTTAACCTTGGAGAAGAGATTTTGGAAGAGATCTTGGAGGGTTAGGAGGCTTGGAGCAAGGGGCTTTGCTAAGATTCGGATTTCTCTTCTGTTGGGGCTTCCTTTTGAGGTATTACTTCGTTTCTTGGGCTGTTATTCTTCTAGATTCATCATTTTGGAGTGTGTGGAAAGTTTAGCTTGTGGTATTTCGAGTTTGAAGGTTAGATCTGAGGTTGCTACCTCAGATCTGGAATGGAGAAGGTCTAGAGTGCATTAAAGTCCCTGTTCTTGAGTGTTTGGTGAAGTCATCTTGTCCCAACCCTAGCCCTAGAGTGTAAAATGCCTAGATCTCCTTGGATTCACGTAAACTTTGCCACTTTATGTGATGGATGGGTTGTAGAAGGGTAGATCCACGTTTTGGATCAATTGCATGGCCTGGAAGGCTTCTGTATGGGATGAGATCTAGAGGCACTCGGCGAGTCACAAAGGTGTACTCGGCGAGTTGCTTGAAGATGGACTGGAACTCCGTGAGTTGGAAGAACAACTCGGCGAGTAGGTTGAAGATAGCCTTGGACTCGGTGAGTCTGTTCTTGGACTTGGCGAGTCTGTTTGTGAGGTTCAAACTTCTGCTGGTTGAGCTGTGAATCGGTGAGTTAAGGGATGACTCGGTGAGTCGAGTGTGAAAGGAATCAGAGTTGCTGGACTCGGCGAGTCTCGGGGTGACTCGGCGAATTGAGTCGCGGAGTGGGGAAGTTCTGTGCATGGGGACTCGGCGAGTCATCGGGTTGACTCGGCGAGTAGAGTCAGTCAGGGGTTGACTTTGACTTTGACTTTGACCAAGGGTTGACCGGTTGATTTCCAGGAGTATTTTGGTAATTGTTGGCATTTGTTTTGAGTTCAGTGTTTTGGTGGTTGGCCAGTGGTGGAGATCGTATCAGTGGGCGGAGCAGCTTGGGTTTATCTGTTCAGTTGGCAGTTGCGAGGTGAGTTATCCTCACTATATCAACAGGGTCTACGGCACCAAGGGCGACCCTTTATCGGATTGTGATCCGGGTATCGCTATTATGTTATTGCTTTGCTATGTTGCATCCTGGTAGTTAGGATGGTATATATGTTAGAGACCTGGTTAAGGTCGGAATCCTGGTATATAGGATGATGCTATGCTAGTAACCGATTAGGTCGGTATCCTGGTTAGGATGATGTTATGCTATGTGATCTGTTAGACCGGTTTGATTGGATGCGATATGTTATATGATTGAATGTTTATGTGCACATGGTTGTGGGACTGGGGTTGGGTTGAGGCGGGACCTGCTTTGTGCTATAGGCCAACACACCCAGGGCGGACCGGTTATCCTGAAGGCCCAGCGAGCGGTCCGGATAGGCTGTAGGCCCCAAAGAGGGCGGACCAAACGTGTCGAGGCTCGGAGAATGGACCAGGCCGACTGAAGGCCCAGTGCGGGCGGACCAGTCATATTGTAGACTCAGAGAGTGGACCAGGTGGATTGAAGGCCCGGTGTGGGCGGACCAATCACTTTGTAGACTCGATGTATGTTGCTAGACTCGGAGGGTGGACCAGGTGGACTGTTGGCCGGTGCGGCAGACCAGTCACACAGTAGACCCGAAGTGGATGGCTATTCTGTGTTCTGTTATGATATGCATGTTAGCCGTGTATGGTATAGGTGGTTGGTATTTTGGGGGTATATCACTAAGCTTTCGGGCTTACAATTGTGGTTTAATGTTTTTTCAAGTTCTTTAGGAGACCGTGGCAAGGCAAAGGCATGATCGTACTGCTCCTCATGATTATTGTTTTGTGATGTGATTCTGGGAAGACTCTGAAATATTGTATTGAAAACCTTTTTGTAATAATTTTATGAAAATGGGTCGTTTTTGAAAAAGTTTAAATTGGTTGAAATTTTATGGTCGTTACAGAAAATATGTTTAAAGAACAAAACACAAACTCCTAGAATTATAAAAAAGCAATAAAGTTGAATTTTAACTCAATTTATGGCTCTAATATCTCTAAGTGCTAGAATTATAACAAAATCACAAACTTCTCTCATAGATCATGGTGGATCTGCTGAAAAACAGTCAATTATGACCCTTATGAAACCATTGGAGATTTAAAATCATGAAATTATCATCTTTTTCTTCAATCTTTATTTCACAGTTTCAAGCTTCAGAAAAATGAATACATTCCAAGTGAATAAGAAATCAGAAAAATCATGAGATTATCTTTAGGTACTCAAATAAGAAATCAGAATGACAAAACACAAACTTCTCTAAGCAATCTTATTTCACAGAGAATTGCAAATGGTAAATTTAAAGAGTCATTGACTGAAGATATAGAGGCAATGCTGAGTTTATATGAAGCTTCATACATGGGTGCAGATGGAGAAGATGTCCTATTACAGGCCAGGGAATTTACGAACAGGCACCTTAATAAATTGGTAATCCAATTAACCCCCCTACTGCGTAAAAAAGTTATTCAAAGTTTAAAGCTACTAAGGCATCTAAGAATGGGAAGATTAGATGCAAGAATGTATATTGAATCGCAGAATCCACATACCGAAAAGAATTCAAGAAAAAAACTAACATGTTGATGTGGATGTTGAAGATGATGGCAGCGAAGACGGTGAATTGGGCAGGTAACCAGCAACCGGCGAGCAACAGCAGTGAACGGCAGCGGTGTCTTCTGGTCTTCAACAGGGTCAACGAGAACGGAGCACGAAGGGAGAATGAAGAAAGAGAAGGTTGCGGCTATATTCTTTTGTCCGTGATTTTTTTTTTTTTGTTATTAGGTTTAGAAGTGGTGAGAAGAGCCAAGCCCAATGCTGCTTGGGGAAAAGGACGGGAAGAGGTTTTTGAGCCCGAAGCGTTTTAAAAATCAAACTGCTGCGAACTTAAAAGTGTTGCGCGTGTGTTGCGCAGCGCAACACTAAGAGGTTAGAAGAGGATTTTTTAAAAAACAAACACAACCTAAGTGATATTGAACAGAACGATTAATATTGATCAGGTTGATTGAGTGAGTGGTTGATTAATCAGAGTAATTTAAGTGATTCAATCTAGTGATTTATAGTGATCAAAGAGATGGATATGAACTATTGATATTGATCAGAGCAACTGTATTTAATCCGAATAATTGATATCAATCAAAGTGATTGATCAGAATAAGTAATTTGAGTTAATCATCTAAGAGATTGACCTAGTTATATAATAAATTAAATTGAAAAATAAATCATTAATCATAATAATCCGAGTGATTTATAGATATTTGAGCGAATTAACTACTTTGTAAGTACCGTAGGGGATAACAAGATTAATTTGAGTATTATGAGAACTAGTAGAACTATTGATAAATGAGTGATAACAGTTAATATGTGATTTGCCATGGATCAATATGTGGAGTGTTTAATCGATATTCATTATGTGATATACTTAATAAGTTCTAGCTTACATCTTTAATAATTAGTAATACAATAGTAGCTTAGAAATGAGTTGTAAGTCGAGTACCATACAATAACTGATAAAATGCTAAAAAAAATAGCTGATTTTGAATGATAATACGTGAACTACTACCGGTTGTGAATGAGATGATTAATATTTCGAATAATACTAGGAATATTGATTGATCTTGATAATTGAGAAAAATGTTAATGATTAAGAGGAGTGTCGATTTGTAATGATCGGACTATTTTCCCTAGGAATTCAAATCGATCATTACCAAAGAGTTAAATAAAAAGGATAGTAAAAGGACACTGTTGCCTGGATTGCAACCAAGTTTATTTCCGGCGGGGTTGGTGTTGCGATGTTTCCACGGTTGGGTCTTTGAGGCATCTTTCTATCATAGAACAGAAAGATGTTGATTGCCTATGGTTTTTATGAGTTTGTGATCCTATAGACTAAGGGTATAGCATGTACTTAAGTAATTTCACACATTGACATAAAATAGGGAAGTAAAACACATAGCAGATAACAATGTCATGATAAAACATAAGGCATTTTCATTAATACTAATAGTTTTGATACATGAAAATTTTCCAGAAGGCATACAGTACATAAAAATATAAAAATTCGGCAGCATGACGACCCTATAAGTAGTGTAATCACTTAAACATAGAGTCGTTAGTACATAGCATAGTACGCCTAAGAGAATCCTAATACTAATAAGATACAATGCTAATCCGGATCATACGGAGAAGTGTCTAAAGATGGTAGCGAAATCATATCCCAAAATATTGTGCCAACAACTGAGCCATCTCGGTCATTTCTCCGATGACCTCATCCTTTTCCTGCTCAGCTTGTACAGCTCGTGCCTCCATAGCAAACATCTGCTGCCGAAGTGTGGCGACCTCTGCTTCCAGAGAAGGATCCTCACCAACGGGATCCGCTGGTGGAGCAGGGTGGTCCTGGTGTGCCTCATCGATAGCTGGTTCAACAGGGGCCTCATTCACGTCCCTATCTTCCTCCATGTATTTGTCAATCCCCTCAAACTCATAGTCGGTATCGCTGTACTCGTCGGGTCCAACATCACGGGCTCCCCCTTGTTCCCCTTCAGGATCCTCCTCAAGCACTCCTTGAGCCACTAGCGCTTGGTACAAGTGTACCCCTTACTGATCATCATCCATGGTGACTGCATGGGGAGCGGGAACAAGTCATGTTTTGATTATTCCTATAGTATATTTTTAGTTATTTGCGTTTTGGGTTTCCTAGGGTTATTGGAGAGTGGGGTAGGCTTTTGGATTCATTTCCCGCTATGATTACTCCCGAACACATGTTGGTCATATTCTGAATAAATATAGTTGATCAGACTATATTTATCCCTAATATGACTACATAACTGCTCAGGTTTAATCATAGTGTTTAATTTCCTACAAAAGCTTTTATTAGATGTTGTTAGATTTTTTTTATCCTACTATGCGCACATAAGTGTTCAGAGTTATTTAGTCCCATTGCGTTTATAGTTACATATCATGTATGGTTAGATATGCTAGTTCACTATAAACATTGCTCTGATACCAACCTGTCACACCCCCGAACTAGACGGCGGAAACGTCCGGGGGCTCGTGTGACTAACAATTGAATAATCATCACAATGAATATACATGAATCATAACACGATCATCACCAACATTACATAATACAACTAGCATTGTTCACATCAAGTACATTGTTTAAATACATAAGTTCACATTGTTAAAAGTACGATAAGTGTTGTTACATAAAATGAAACCATACACACTTGCAATTCTTACTGCTTAACGATTACCTGAGAATACAAGTTATTTTGAAAACGGTCAACGTATATAAAGTTGGTAAGTTCATAAGTATGTTTGAGTAAAAGTCTTTGTATCTTTCATAAAAACCCAGAAAATCCAATATATTTTCTGTAAAATGTCTGAAAATGATGTGAAAATCAAGTATAAATGCATGTGTGAATTTCATAGTTATAACTTATATAAGTGTAGTTTAGATTCATTGTATTTTGAACAAATGATAAGTGTATATAAATAATTTCCCCATAAAATCCGATATTTTTTGTTTTATAACAACGTCTAGATTCTTGTATCGTTAAATAAGTCATTTTGCATTGACACAATCAAAGAGTTTATCTTTAAAAGGTTAAACATTTGGTATTGAATCCCTATATGAGCCATTATAACCATGCATGATAATGACTAGGTCGCCCGTCTTGGTATTTTTCCACATGCCGCTCTTGCTAAGGATTTTGTCGCCTTAGACTGGCCTAGTCTAGTTGTAGCGAATAGCTAAGGCGTGGGGGGTCACCCCGTATAGATCTATACACAAGCTCCCGCTTTCCTACCAGGAAACTCTAATTATAACTACAAGCTACAATTGTACACTCAAAGGTGTCAACTGACATGTCTCACTAGATTCTCAACTCCTTTTTGTACTATGTTTAATGTTTACGAATATGTGGTATGTTTGGTACATATATAAGTATACGAAGTTTAATGATTGTGCAACAGTATAGTTATGATCCACTAGCATATGAATTCCAGTCCAAGCCCAATTAGCATGTAATTAGACCGCAAAGGCCCAATAACATGTAAGAGGGTAATTTGGGCCAATAGACATATATATGGGCCTCAAAAGCCCAATAAACATGTAGTCCATAACTTAGGCCCAAATTAACATGTAAGTGGGTCGCAAGACCCAATAAACACGTCATGGAACACATTGGGCTCAATATACAGTTAATTGGGCCCTTAGGGCCCAATGACCAAGTAACATGAATATTAAGCCCAATAAATAGTTATCGACGTATTCCGTTCATTCGTTTTGTTCCGATGTTTGTTTTAGCTCAAGGTTTACTAGATTGATAATAAGAAGTTTTCTTTTTATAAAAATGGCTTTTGTTGGCTAATAATCCTCCAATTTTTAATTAAGACCCAAAGTTTTGTAAAAATGACACTGTAGTCCATAATTTATAAAAATTTGCAATTTTTGTCCCAAATGTCTAAAAATTTACTGTTTACCACAAAAGTTATATTTTCACATTAAGAACCCTGTTTTGCAGAAAAGTGCATTTTCAGCCCCTTATTTGTAAAAATTTACACTTTCGACCCAAATTTGGAAAATTTTACATTTTTGGTCCAATTTGAAAATAAATGTTATTTTCACCCCTAAATTTGGTTTATTTATATTTATGACTAAATCTTTGACAAAATAACATTTTTAACCCCAAAACTTCATTGTTTTTCGCAAATTGGGCCCAAAACCGTGAGGCCCAAAAGTTTTGGCCCATAAAGCTTAAATTTGCATTTTTGGCCCTTTTTAAAGTATGTTTAGCATAAAAATACTTTTGTATACATTTAGGACCTGTTTGGCCCATATAAAAACATAAATGTCACGTTTTTCCCTTATCTTTTGTTTTCTTGACAATTTTGACCTTTAACAAGGTTTTTGTTGAAATTTTTTTTGTATCTTAAACATGTAATCACTTTTGGCTTGGTAATGTGATGTATGTAATGTCATAGTTCATAGATATTTGCTATATAATATTTAACATTTCAAGATTTGCTAAGATCTAACACATTAATACCAAATGAACTATGAATTCACACAAAACATGCATATAACTCACCTTTGCTTGATGTTTTGGTTTTTAAAGAAGAATGGAAAGAGATGAAGTGATTTTCGTCCCTAGCAAACTCCCTTGAATGGATCTCGAACTTAAGAAGATTTCTAGGAGTATGATCACCAAAAACTTTGCTTAAAGGAGTGATCTAACATGAGAATGAAGTTATAAGACTTGGATATGTAAACACTTACCAAGAAATGATGATTATCTTGTGAAAATCCTCTTGAAACCCAAGCAAAGTTTTGAGATTTTTGGAGGAAGAAGGTGAATGATTCTTGATGGTAATAGAGAAAATTTGGTATAGTGTGCGTGTGTGTTGTGGCTCTCGATCGAGAATAGAAGAGGAGAGGGGAGAGAGAGTGGTGAGGTGACTAGCATGGATGTATGGGGGTCCTTGCATGGATACTTGTTGAACAAAATGGAGGTGGCACCTCCAAAGTCCCCCCCCCCCCCCCATTTCACTTTTTTTATACATGGGCCGAGATTTTGGGCCAAGAAGAAAGGGTAGAGTAGTTTGGGCCCATTAACTTTAGTTAGGATCTTTCGATCATAAACATAAAAAATTTCGGCCCATTAGGCCCTTGGAAGCATTCACAGCCCAAATAGAATAAAAGGATGGGCTTATGGCTCACTAAGGTTAATTGGATTAGTTATGGCACATAAGGCCCATTAGGGTTAGAATGAATCATTCGAGACCCAAATGGTCCAAAAATATTTTAGATTTATGAATTGGGTCCAATTAGGATCCAATTAGGGCTTCTAATTCCAATAAAGTTGAATTGGGTGCTTATTGGTCCATTAGGCCCAATAAGGAAATTCTAGTACAATATGGACTCAAACCGGGATTCTTAGGGTTTTTAGTCTCTTTGTTGAACATAATTGATGAATCTAAATGAGCATTGTGTGAGATTTACTTAGAGTATATGATTTACAATAGTTCAATGGTTACACAGGAATAGAATTTCCTAGCTAAAATGCCAGTTATGACACATAACACAAATAAGTAAGGATATTTTGAGAAATAACCGTTCGGGCTCTGGCTGATTGTACACACTGCTCCACCTCGTTTTTCTCTTAAAACTCTTTCTCCTTTTGGAAAAATCATTTCTTTTGAAATTTTTTATCAAATCCTCAGTTTGAGTTCAGACACACCCGAATGTACATCTGAATCCCTCAAACCAAGGCTCTAATACCAACTTGTAACACCGTAAATTTTCAACAAATTTTTCATTTTCAAAACCACAAAATTCTAAATATCACATTCCAAAAACCACCATTGCCAAACTGTCAACAACACAAATTTATAAAAGTGTTTGATATAATCCAGGATCCTCAAAGCATAAAACTTTATTCCTATGTACAATCAAGTTGGCGCCTTTTCGTGATCCTGAGAAGTACCTGAAACACATAACACGATAAACACGAAGCTTAGTGAGTTCCCCAAAATACCACACATATCTCATTAGCCTCTCATGACTATATCTCAAGTAAGACCCTTTGGTCGATGTGTCTTTGTGGAACCCTCCGGTCCCACAACTCGGGTGGACCCTCCCGTCCTAACTCACTAAAGCTCCACATAATACACAACATAAATCAAAAATATATAATGAAGGATATCACAATACTCAATATAAGCACACAAGACCCTCCGGTCACACAAAATTACCACACAAGGTAAGTATAGTGAGAAGACTCACCTAGTAATTAAGCAAATAGACCTCGTACACGAATCCCTGATCTAGCCTCCGCCTAACACATATGATAATTATCTGTAATTAACACTTAAATCACAAATCCAAATAAACCAAGTTATTTTCTCTCTCTAATCTCTTGGAATGGGTAAAAGACTATTCTACCCCTCCATGGTCTCCATAAAATGAGATCTAATCAAACTAATGAGCAAGGTGGAGACTTTTTACCTTCAACAGAAGCTCTACATGAAATAACACCAGATCCAACAGTCTCTTCTCGATCCTTGCCTTGATACTCTTCTCTTCTCTTCCAAAAGTGTACTAAAATGTCCAAAGATTAGCTATCTTTCTCTCTTAGATCAATATTGACGATTATGGTTTCACATAAGGGAGTAAGGTGGCTGGTGAGGCGGAAATAAGGGCTTAAGGTCCTTTAAATAGGACCAAACCCCGGAGATTTAGGGTTTCCTCTCACAGCGCCAACTCACCGAGTTAGTCCCTCCGACTCGTCGAGTTGATCATAAAACTCACGTGGCCAATCCGTCTCTACTCGACGAGTTGGGGCATCCAACTCTTCAAGTTTCTCAATCATATCATAGATAAATAAATAAATATTATACTTGCGATTCGGGATGTTACAAATTAAATACAACTTCTCTATATACAAAATTCTCTATTTAAAGACAAAAAATAAATAAAACAAAAATAATCTCCGTAATACAACTCCGGAGTGCACTCCAGTGCCCCAAAGGTAACTCATGAATGAATTGTTCTAGACTAAATTGTCATTTTTCAAAAAATAAATACAAAAGTTTGTTATTATTAATAAATTACTTGTTTATATGAGATACATTACTCAATTTTCCTTAAATATATATAATTAAGATAACATGTTATTTATAGATAAATATATCATTAGAAAATATTTGTCAAAATAGTGTTAAAATTTTAGTGATAATATAATATTTTTATTTCATTTTATTTTTATATCTATGTATAAAATTAGTTCTCATATTTTTTTTAATTTTATAACTATATTTGTATGCCTAAAAGGTTAAAATCAAATAAAAGTTGTAAAACTTCATATAAATAATGATAAATTAGTAAGTTTTTTTTTTTTGAAAAAAAAGGAAATCTTTAGAAAAGTCCCAATATTTACAGAAAAGTTACACTATAGTCCCAATATTTTTTTTTGAACAAAAAAGTCTTGAAAACCGGGAAAAATTTGCAGTTTGACCCTTTTTAACCGGTTGAAACCGGTACCAAATTAATTTTGGACTATTTCGTAAACTAACCCAAAATATTGGGACTTTTCTGTAAACAAAAAATATTATGACTTTTCTATAAACAAAAATATTATGATTTTTCTACAAACAAAATAATAATAATAATAATAATAATAATAATAATAATAATAATAATAATAATAATAATAATAATAATATTATTATTATTATTATTATTATTATTATTATTAAAAATATAAATAAAAGTATTATTTTTTGAACTTGTTGTTATTAATATTGTTACTAATACATATAAATGCATTTAAATGAAAAAAATAATATTAATGACATTGTTTAAAAGTAGATGTGGAGGAGATGGTGATGCTTTTAGCATTGAAATCGTGAATGTCTGCTTGTATATTTTTACTTTGTATATGACCATTTCACATTTGTTAATATTGTTTTCAATTCAGAATATTAATACTTAAGAATTTAAAAGAAGTTGCATATTTGTAAAATTGTTTATAAATAGTTTAAGGTAGATGAGTTTCTCACTTTGTATATAAAATTGTTTAAGGTAGAAGAATTTATTTCCAAATCCAACAAATCCACTACAAACATCTACATAGGTAACTCATATCAAAATTCAAAAGTATTAATTACAATATCTTGTTTAATAAAAAATAATGGGAATAATTCAAAAGTATTAATCAAAATTCAAAAGTATTAATCAAAAAAACATGTCCTATTACTTTTTATTAAACAAGATATTATAATTTAGTACTTTTGAATGTTGATGTGGGTTACCTATGTAGATGTTTGTAGTGAATTTGTTGGATTTGGAAAGTATTTCTTCTACCTTCAACAATTTTATATACAATATTAGAAACCTATCTACCTTTAACTATTTATAAACAATTTTACAAATATGCAACTTCTTATAAATTCTTAAGAATTAATATTCTGAATTAAAAACAATAATAATAAATGTGAAATGGCCATATACAAAGTAAAAATATACAAGCAGACATTCACGGTTTCAATGCTAAAAGCATCACCATCTCCTCCACCTCTACCTTTAAACAATGTCATTAATATTATTTTTTCATTTAAATGCATTTATTTGTATTAGTAACAATATTAATAATAACAAGTTCAAAAATAATATTTTTATTTATATTTTTAATAATAATAATAATAATAATAATAATAATAATAATAATAATAATAATAATAATAATAATAATAATAATAATAATAATAATAATAATAATAATAAGGGTTTTGTTTGTAAAAGTCCTAATATTTTTGTTTACAGAAAAGTCATAATATTTTTTGTTTATAGAAAAGTCCCAATATATTGGGTTAGTTTTGTAACATCCCGAGTTCAGGAGTGCAAGTTCGGGGTTCAAAGTGTAAATGTGGAAGAGCAACTCGTCAAGTCCATGGGTGGACTCGACGAGTAGGGTCGCGACTCTAGTCGCGTGTTAAGTGGCCAACTCGGCGAGTCGGAGGCTGGACTCGGCGAGTAGGTGCTGAGTGGAGAAAAACCCTAATTTCGGAGGATGAGCCCTATATAAAGGACATTATACCCTCTCCCCAACCTCTTTACCCTCTCTTGAAGTCCATAAAACCCTAAGGCGCGTTTGTGAGGGATTTAAGAGCGTTTGAACCTTGGACAAGAGATTTTGGAGGAGATCTTGGAGAGTTAAGAGGCTTGGAGCAAGGGGCTTTGCTAAGATTCGAATTTCTCTTATGTTGGAGCTTCCTGTTGAGGTATTATTTCGTTGTTTGGGCTGTTACTCATCTAGATTCATCTTTTTGGAGTATTTGGAAAGATTAGCTTGTGGTATTTTGAGTTTGGAGGTTAGATCTGAGGTTGCTACCTCAGATCTGGAATGGAGGAGGTCTAGAGTGCATTAAAGTCCCTGTTCTTGAGTGTTTGGTGAAGCCATTTTGTCCCAAACCCTAGCCCTAGAGTGTAAAATGCCTAGATCTCCTTGGATTCACGTAAAGTTTGCCACTTTACGGGATGGATGGGTTGTAGAAGGGTAGATCTATGGTTTGGATCAATTACATGGCCTGGAAGGCTTCTGTATGGGTTAAGATCTAGAGGCACTCGGCGAGTCACAAAGGTGTACTCGACGAGTTGCTTGAAGATGGACAGGAACTCGGCGAGTTGGAAGAACAACTCGGCGAGTAGGTTGAATATAGCCTTGGACTCGGCAAGTCTGTTCTTGGACTCGATGAGTCTGGTCGTGAGGTCCTAACTTTCTTCTGGTTGAGCCATGAATCGGTGAGTCAAGGGAGGACTCGGTGAGTTGAGAGCGAGGGGACTCAGAGTTATGGGACTCAGCGAGTCTCGGGGTGACTCGACGAGTTGAGTCGTGGATTGGGGAAGTTCTGAGCATGGGGACTCGGCGAGTCATCGGGTTGACTCGGCGAGTAGATTCAGTCAGGAGGTTGACTTTGACTTTGAGTTTGACCAATGGTTAACCAGTTGACTTCCAGGGACATTTTCGTAATTGTTGGCATTTGTTTTGAGTTCAGTATTGGTGTTGGCTAGTGGTGGAGATCGTGTCAGTGGTCGGAGCATCTTGGTCTTATCTTTCAGTCGGCAGTTGCGAGGTGAGTTATCCTCACTATATCAACAGGGTCTAAGGCACCAAGGCCGGCCCTTTATCGGATTTTGATCCGGGTATCATTGTGATGTTATTGCTTTGATATGTTTGCATCCTGGTAGTTAGGGTGGTATATGTTAGAGACCCGGTTAAGGTCGGTATCCTGGTATATAGGATGATGTTATGCTAGTGACCGGTTAGGTCGGTATCCTGGTTAGGATGATGACATGTTATGTGATCTGCTAGACTGGCTTGATTGAATGTGAATTATTATATGATCGAATGTTTATATGCATATGGTTGTTGGACTGGGGTTTGGGTTGAGGCGGGTCCTGCTTTGTGCTGTAGGCCAACATACCCAGGGCGGATCGGTTATCCCAAAGGCCCAGCGAGCGGTCCGGATAGGCTGTAGGCCCCAAGAGGGCGGACCAGACGTGACGAGGCTCGGAGAGTGGACCCGACCGACTGAAGGCCCGATGCGGGCGGACCAGTCACATTGTAGACACAGAGAGTGGACCAGGTGGATTGAAGGCCCGGCACGGGCGGACCAATCACACTGTAGACTTGATGTATATGGCTAGACTCGGAGGGTGGATCAGGTGGACTGTTGGCCGGTGCGGCGGACGAGTCTCACAGTAGACCCGAAGTGCATGGTTGTTTTGTGTTCTGTTATGATATGGCATGTTGTGTGTGTATGGTGTATGTGGTTGGTATTTTGGGGGTATCTCACTAAGCTTTCGGGCTTACAGTTGTGGTTTAATGTTTTTCAGGTTCTTCAGGAGACCGTGGCAAGGCAAAGGCGTGATCGTACAGCTCATCATGATTTGTTCTATGATGTGGTTCTGGGAAGACTCCGATAATAATTGTATTGAAAACCTTTTTGTAATAACTTTATGAAACTGGGTTGTTTTCGAAAAGTTTAAATTGGTTGAAATTTTTAGAGCGTTACCAGTTGGTATCAGAGCCTTGGTTTGAGTGAATTGGAGGAACATTCGTTTGAATCCAGTCTCAAATCAGGGAGAGTTTTCAAAAGAGAATTTAAAATGGTTTTCAAAAATGAGTAAAGGAGGACGCGGAGGTACGATCAGCCGGAGCCAGTAAGTAACCCTAAAATACCATACATGATATTTGTTTTTGAGTTTTGATAGAACAACATGCTAGTACTAGGCTAGGGATCTTCAGGATTTCATGATAATGTTGCCTGATTTATGATGTCTGTTAGCCTAGGGTTCTTCTGTGGGAGATTTCCGATGTTCCTCTAGGAGTGAGGGTTGAGCGCTTGTTATGTATGTTTTTCACTAGGGTGTTGTGGTAATACTTGATACAAATATGGGTAGGTGTGGAAGGTAGTATGGGCCCGTACTACTGAAAGCACAAGACCCATACGCGTATCAAGGAAACCATGACCTCTAGGGTTGGGTTGGGAGTTGGTTCCCGGATTTGTGGGAAGTATCTGAGATCTTGTGGTGTTTTTCAGTATGGTGGTTACAAGGCATGCTGAGAGCGGATCCGGGTCAGGATCGGGAGCAGGAGAGGGCGGTCAGAGTGGGTCAGTACCGCCTGAGGTTATTGGTCAGATGAGCACAGGCGAGTTGGACGCTAGGACTCGTGAGATCCTGCATGATGAGGTTGTTGCGTTGTTCCGGGCCGAGTTGCCGGAACTGTTCGGGTCGATCAAGACCGCCATGATTGAGTATTTTGATGAGCGTTATGCGGCTCTCACAGACGGCTGCCGCGGTGGCTACAGCGGCTGTATCAGCGGCAGGGGGAGGAGCCGGTCGAGGTTTTCAGTATCGGGACTTCGATAATACGAAGCCTCCTACCTTCGATGGGGTTCAGGACCCGATTGTTGCTATGAGATGGTTGTAGGACATGAAGGGGTGTTTCTTTACATGTTCATTCCCTGCTGATCAGAGGGTGAGGTGTGCTCTGAACCTGTTGAGGCTCGGGGCGAAGGATTGGTGGAGGTTGACCACGGGGTCATATTCGGATGTGTAGAGAGCTGCGGTTTCATGGGATCAGTTCCGGGAGATGTTCAGCACTCGTTATGTTCCGCGGGTTGAGAGGGAGAGATTGGCTTAGGAGTTCCTTGAGCTGAAGCAGGATTCGGAGTCGGTGACAGAGATCACCAGGATGTTCACTGAGAGGGTGATGTTTTGCCCTGAGTTCGCTTCGGAGCAGGCTCAGATGTCCCGATATCTTAGTATTCTCAAGAGATATATCAGACAGTTTGTGTCTACGCAGAGGTGTGAGATATTGTTAGAGTTGCAGGAGGCCGCCAGGCGGCGTGAGTTGGAGATCTAGTTGCAGTTGCAAGAGTAGAGGCAGGCTCTGGTGTAGTCTCAGCCGGCGCCGAAACGGTCCAAGACCGTTGATTCTAGATTGGGAGACCAGAGCAGTCACACTTGTGGGAAGTGTGGGAAGGGTCACACCGGAGTTTGTAGGTCCGATGGTGCATGCCGCAAGTGAGGAAAGGAGGGGCACTATGCGAGGGATTGTCGGCAGACATCCCCGGGTCGGGATTTGAGGATTTGTTATCATTGTCATCAGGTTGGACACTTGAGGGTCAACTGTCCACAACTTGTTGCAGGACCGGTGCAGGCTCCAGTACCGGCCACTTTGAGGATTACGGGTGGAGGTCAGGGTGGAGGTCAGGGTGGAGCGGAGCCCCCAAGGGCTCAGGGTTGTGCTTTTCAGCTTACAGCAGAGGAGGTCAGGGAGTGCCGGATGCAGCTGCGGGTATGTTTCTTTCTTGATGTCTTGTTATTTGATGATTATTGTGGAGTATTGTTTATTACTAGTCTCGCTGTGTGGTTTTTGGTATTGTATTCGTTGTTCCTTGAGGGTTGTGATTTGGTTATGGGTTTGGTGTTGGAAATTTCGTTGGTTGTCATTCATGAGGATTATTAGTGGGAATCTGGCTTTTGGTCGGAATGTCGGGTAGCATCTGCAGTCTGAGGAGTGGTTAGCTGAAGATCGAGTTTCTTTCGAGCCCGGGATGATCAGTGTTGTTATGTAAATTTGTGAAGTTTGCTCGCTCTGGTGGGAATCAGTGCGCATGTAAGGGTTTGTGTTGTGTAGGGTTATCGAGGGAGGTCGGTGATGGCGACCGGTGGTTGATAGTCAGTGCTCTAAGTGGGGGAGAATTGGAGAATTCTCTGGAAGATCGATAAGCATGTGAGGTTGTTTAGTTGTTGGGATTCAGCAGCAGTTCTGACAGCCGAGCGTAGGCTGGTACGAGCAAGTGTCAGACAGTCGGGGCGGGATGCAGACCAAGGGTGATTGATTGTGGAAGGCCTGGGATCAGGCCGGGTTTGAGTATGTAGGGTGGAAATAGAGTTCGGAACCCCTAGAGGGCTAGAACGGTATGCATGGGAGGGTTTTCTGGAGAGATAACGCGGGATGATGAATGCTAGTTGAGTGGTCTGGATAGACTGAAGGTCGGTGGGCGTACCATTCAGGCCGAAGGCTCGGAGAACGGTCCAGACAGGCTGAAGGCCCTGGAGGGCGGTCCAGACCTATTGAAGGTTCTGAGAGTGGTCCAGATGGGCTGAAGGCCTGGTAAGGCGGTCCAGTCATGCTGAAGACTCTGCATGTGTTGATAGATCTGTATGAGGATATGTAATGAGTATGTCGTGACGTGATAGCATCAGTGGGTCTGGCCCCGGGTATTGATCATCGATTAGTGGAGGTAGTGTGTGGACTCGAGAGTCCCTGCGAGCGGATTCAGAGTATGTGTAGTGCATGGGATAGCGGTTATGCTATAAGGAAATGGTGTAGTATTGGGTGAACACCGGGGCACTTGTGATAATGTCAAGGCAGCCAAGTGGATTTCCTTGGTAAGGAAAGGGAAATGAATGTAGCTCCGAGAGGGAGTGTAAGTTCACGGAAGTGAAAGTAGTAGTGCGGAGTTATGATTGGAGTGTTCTAATTATGGTCATTGAGCAGCGTGTCTGCGGCAGTGGTGTGGAATCACATCCGGATTGGATGTCTGCCGAGGGCACGGAAGGAATTCCGAGGGTGTAGAGCCAAGAGGCTCGGAAGGGATGCAGGGATGGAGTCTTGGATTCCCAGCTTGATTTTGATCAAGGAATTGTGTATGTAGTAGTAATTCATCCTGGGGGATGTTTGGAGGTGTCGTCAGTGCATCGGGTTTTCCCAACCCGAGGATGCTAGAGCCAGTTCAGCATGGGTATGAGATTGCGGAGGAGAATTCATGGGAGTTGCTCTGAGACTGAAGGATGTGTCCTTCTGTCAACCTGGAATGGATAGATTCGGACTCCGATCAGGATTCCGATGGTTCAGGGTTATTTCTAGCTCGAATGAGTCAGGCGATTGGCGTGATTTGGAGCGAGTGAAGTATCATGGAATGGTACTTGGCTGTTAAGTGGAGTTATCTGAGGATGATGCCGGTGGCCGGCTTGAGGCGGTGGTTAGTTGCCGCAGGAGAAGAGTTGGGTTTCAGGGGTTGTGTTTTGAGGAGTCTGGTCTGGTTAATGCCAGGAGACGCATTGCGAGAGTAATTCTAGAGTTGAGTTGCCGCAGGCTTCGAGGACGAAGCCTAATTTAAGTGGGGGAGAATTGTAACATCCCGAGTTCAGGAGTGCAAGTTCAAGGTTCAAAGTGTAAATGTGGAAGGGCAACTCTACGAGTCCATGGGTGGACTCGGCGAGTAGGGTCGCGACTCTAGTCGTGTGTTAAGTGGCCAACTCGGCGAGTCGGAGGCTGGACTCGGCGAGTAGGTGCTGAGTGGAGAAAAACCCTAATTTCGGAGGATGAGCCCTATATAAAGGACATTATACCCTCTCCCCAACCTCTTTACCATCTCTTGAAGTCCAGAAAACCCTAAGGCGCGTTTGTGAGGGATTTGAGAGCATTTGAACCTTGGAGATCTGATTTTGGAGGAGATCTTGGAGAGTTAAGAGGCTTGGAGCAAGGGGCTTTGCTAAGATTCAGATTTCTCTTCTGTTGGAGCTTCCTGTTGAGGTATTATTTCGTTGCTTGGGTTGTTATTCATCTAGATTCATCTTTTTGGAGTATCTGGAAAGATTAGCTTGTGGTATTTTGAGTTTGGAGGTTAGATCTGAGGTTGCTACCTCAGATCTGGAATGGAGGAGGTCTAGAGTGCATTAAAGTCCCTGTTCTTGAGTGTTTGGTGAAGCCATTTTGTCCCAAACCCTAGCCCTAGAGTGTAAAATGCCTAGATCTCCTTGGATTCACGTAAAGTTTGCCACTTTACGAGATGGATGGGTTGTAGAAGGGTAGATCTATGGTTTGGATCAACTGCATGGCCTGGAAGGCTTCTGTATGGGTTAAGATCTAGAGGCACTCGGCGAGTCACAAAGGTGTACTCGGCGAGTTGCTTGAAGATGGACAGGAACTCGGCGAGTTGGAAGAAGAACTCGGCGAGTAGGTTGAAGATAGCCTTGGACTCGGCGAGTCTGTTCTTGACTCGGCGAGTCTGGTCGTGAGGTCCTAACTTTCTTCTGGTTGAGCCACGAATCGGTGAATCAAGGGAGGACTCGGTGAGTTGAGTGCGAGGGGACTCAGAGTTGTGGGACTCGGCGAGTCTCGAGGTGACTCGGCGAGTTGAGTCGCGGATTGGGGAAGTTCTTAGCATGGGGACTCGGCGAGTCATCGGGTTGACTCGGCGAGTAGAGTCCGTCAGGAGATTGACTTTGACTTTGACTTTGACCAAGGGTTGACCAGTTGGCTTCCAGGGACATTTTGGTAAGTGTTGGCATTTGTTTTGAGTTCAGTATTGGTGTTGGCTAGTGGTGGAGATCATGTCAGTGGTTGGAGCATCTAGGTCTTATCTTTCAGTCGGCAGTTGCGAGGTGAGTTATCCTCACTATATCAACAGGGTCTAAGGCACCAAGGCCGGCCCTTTATCGGATTGTGATCCGGGTATCGTTGTGATGTTATTGCTTTGATATGTTTGCATCCTGGTAGTTAGGGTGGTATATGTTAGAGACCCGGTTAAGGTCGGTATCTTGGTATATAGGATGATGCTATGCTAGTGACCGGTTAGGTCGGTATCCTGGTTAGGATGATGACATGTTATGTGATCTGCTAGATCGGCTTGATTGAATGTGAATTGTTATATAATTGAATGTTTATGTGCATATGGTTGTTGGACTAGGATTTGGGTTGAGGCGGGTCCTACTTTATGCTGTAGGCCAACATACCCAGGGCGGACTGGTTATCCCAAAGGCCCAGCGAGCGATCCGGATAGGCTGTAGGCCCCAAGAGGGTGGACCAGACGTGTCGAGGCTCGCAGAGTGGACCAGACCGACTGAAGGCCCGGTGCGGGGGGACCAGTCATATTGTAGACTCAGAGAGTGGACCAGGTGGATTGAAGGCCCCGCGCGGGCGGACCAATCACACTGTAGACTCGGAGGGTGGACCAGGTGGACTGTTGGTCGGTGCGGCGGACCAGTCTCACAGTAGACCCGAAGTGCATGGTTGTTATGTGTTCTTTTATGATATGGCATGTTGTGCGTGTATGGTATATGTGGTTGGTATTTTGGGGGTATCTCACTAAGCTTTCGGGCTTACAGTTTTGGTTTAATGTTTTTCAGGTTCTTCAGGAGACCGTGGCAAGGCAAAGGCGTGATCGTACCGCTCCTCATGATTTGTTCTATGATGTGGTTCTGGGAAGGACTCTGATAATAATTGTATTGAAAACCTTTTTGTAATAACTTTATGAAACTGGGTTGTTTTCGAAAAGTTTAAATTGGTTGAAATTTTTAGAGCGTTACAAGTTTACGAAATAGTACCATATTAATTTGGTATCGGTTTCAACCGGTCAAAAATGGTCAAACTGCAAATTTTTGCCGGTTTTAAGGACTTTTTCGTTCAAAAATAAAATCTTGGGACTAAAGTGTAATTTTTCCGTAAATATTGAGACTTTTTTAAAGATTTACCAAAAAAAAACATTTCAAAAAGTTTATGATTGTAGTGATATGATTTTGTTAAATTAAAGTTACTCCTACGTGTATGGCATCGTACCAATGGTATAAGAATGATATGGCAATGTCACCTCAAAATGGTTGTGACTTGTGAAGTGGAGTGAGGAGACCCATAAAGCTTAAACTCTTTTAAATTTTCTATATAGATGAGTGAAATGAAAGATGTTTCTTAATTTGTGATGTGATAGGAGAGTTGAAGTGATTATATTTGTGACGTGATAAGAGGGTTGAAGTGAAGTTGGATATCTAACATTTTTTGAGATATCTATCATTTAGAATGAAAGAGTTTAGAGTTGTAATTAAATTGAACGCTTGACTAATTGTTCATGAGGTGTTCGTTAGGAAATACATTTTTGTTTGTTTATTTAATAAACAAACGAATATGAACACAATATCTTGTTTTTTTAGTTAAACGAACAAATAATAACATTGTTCATGTTTGTCAATTACGTTCGTAAACGTTTCCTTTTTATTTGTTATATATATATATATATATATATATATATATATATATATATATATATATATATAATATGTGTTTCTTAATTTAATATTATTTATGTTTGTTTTTTTATATTCATTAAAGTTGGTTTTTATTTGTTTATTTATGTGTTTTAATGTTCAATTATGTTGGTTGGTTTAAGTTCATGGTTTTTTATATTTATTTGTGTTCATTTATCAAGTATACAAACATGAATACAGTGTAATTCTTATAAAACAAACAGGATTATAAAACTTTATTTGTTTATATGTATGTATTTAATTTATCAAAGACTTTCTAGCTTAACGGTATCAAACGATATTAGATGTTGTCTTTTTTTTTTTTTTTTCTTGAAACGATGGTTGAAGTCTCGTGGGGGAACAAAATAGAAATAAGAAAACAAAGGGACAAAAACTTTCGTTTCGTATGTATTCCGTTTGGTTCGTTACGGAGTATATTTGTATAAGAAACTTTGCACAGCAGCCCATGGGAAGACTTTTAAGAGCAATTAATGCTTTTTGGTCGTGTCCCCTAATACAAATATATCAGTATTAGTATTCTTTTGTTGACAATTCGCATATGTAAAAGGAGTATGAAAGTTGACTGATCATTTAATACATGTTATATTCATAAATATGAGAAAATAAATAAAATAATTTCTTAATATCGTAATCGTAGTATATGATTAACTTAGAAATTGACTGTATCTTAGTTCTTTCGTTTGTTTCCAAGCAACATTTTGTTTTGGTTAGCAATATAAAAAATGTATAAAACATGTTTTTATTTAGTGTAGATTAAAAAAAAAACATGTTTTTCATGTGTTTGAACTCCCCATCATACTTTGTTAAAAACAAAATTAAATAATTAAACAAACAAATAAATACAATACAATAATTAAGAAATACTTTATGAGTTTTGAACATTCAAATCTAATCGGCCATTAATGTCATGTATTTCAAACTGAACAATTATGCAAAATCGTTACTTAGATATCTTACAACATAAAAGTAGTTTCAAAGGGGGTGTGATTTCGAAGAAAAACACACTCACACACAGTGATACATTTCGCAAATAACAAAATAACTAGTTGAATCACACTTGCTCCCAGATCAAAACGGAGTAGTCATTCAAGTTTCTTGCATCTAACCTCCTGTGTTCATCCTCACTGTGTATCCAGAGCTTCCAATACCTCGCGAGATCAACCATCACAAACACATAGAACAAAAACAAACTAAACACCACCACAACGGAATACAGAGCCACCGTCGTCGGCGGAGGGAAAAAATCCGCAAACGGATAAACAAATCCAAACGAAATAACCGTGTATAGAAACCACATATTCAATTTCAGCACAAATTTCTGGCTCGATTTCTCATTTTCAGGCAAGGATCGGTATCTAGATAGACAGAATTTCAACAAAACGAAACATAAAAAAACCGATGCACAGAGAAGCGCCGTTGAATATTCGTTGCGGCGGATGGCTTTGGCGATTGTAGCGACGGTGTTAGGCATCATGATGACGAAGTAGAACGGAAACCACCGGTCATCGTCGTTGTCATCGGCGATTTTGTGAGGATCTCTTCGGATTCTGCTGTGAGGCATTAGGGTTACCTTCTTACGAATATGCATTTGGATTCCCATAAGGAGATGAGAGTGTGAATTGTGTTTGTTTGCTTTGTAGAATTATTGATCGTTGTTGGGGAAGTGTGTGAAATAGAGTGGTGTGGGTAGGGTTTATATACATGAATATTTGATTGGACAGGAAAAAGGGAAGCGAGTGGCAAAAGGTTTCGTAGTAACTTGAGCGCGTCTTCGTAGAAGCTAAAACGAAAGAATAAAAAAAATGTAAATTTACTAGTGTATGATAAAAGTATTAGTATTTAATATAGAACAAATTACATGTTTGGTCCCGGAGTTTATCCAAAATAACAATTTTAGTCCAAACTTGAAAGATTGTTGCAAGTTTTGTCCTTATTTAAAACTAAATTAGCCGCTTTGGTCCCTCACGCTAACTCCTTAGTTTCTTACGATATCAAGAACCTCATGTGAATATAGTTTTGTATTTTCACATTAACTTGTCATTTTCTTCTTCAAGATTACAAAAAAGGACAGTACTCCACCGCCACCGATGTCCAAATCTAAATCAAAATCTAATGGAAACCAAAATCAAATAAATATACCAAACAAAATCAAAATCAAATACAAATCTTTATTTTAAACATAAATTTAAATAAAAAAAAATCTACATATAAGACAACAATGATCATGATGTTCTTGATCGAAACCAAATACACCCAAATGTATATACAAATAAATACATATAATGGTGAGCCATTGTCTATCATTCATAATAAATTGAAACTTGATTAGCACGATGAAACTTATTTGTTACAACAAAAAAGAGCATTGCCTTACCCCAAAACATTTACCATTAACTACTATTTTCTACCATTCATAAAATACATTATGTCAACCAAAATATGAGCTACATTTACCATAATTTATTAACTAAAAACTACATCTACCAAAAATTATCCTACTTTACAATGACATCCACCAAAATTTATCCTACTTGATCAACTATCATTCATTACAACTTATTCACTTTTACTAGCCTCACCATCTTCACAATGGTAATCACCACTAGACTGCCCTTTACCACCAAACTACCCCTTGGCCGTTACCACCATAATATCCCTTCACTAGATTGTTACTCACCTCCATATTGTTCTTCACCAGTTAGCCCATCATCACCACACTTTACTTCTCCACCAAATTTCCCTTACATAAAAATGGCTTTGGAATAGTCATGGTCTTATCAAGGTGCATTCTTTCATAGACAATAACAGATTGGAAATTGTTATAATTTTCTTCACATATCTATGAGACATTCTTTATTGTTTGATTAGAGTCTTGATAAACATGTACTCCTTCGAAGACAACAATGGGTTGGGAATTTTCATAATCCTCATCACCCACTTATCCAACTATACGATAGTCTACATATGCTAATATTGACAAGTAAATGTCATATTATGGGTACTTCTGGACTTTATTGATTTTTGTAATAAAATGAGACATAAGAAAGATACATTCGTCACCCTCTTTAGCTATATATAAGCTCATTTTCCAAATCAACATGGGGCGTCATGGAATGATGAGAAAAAGGTGCATTTGTATCATAATCATGGAAAAAAAAAAGATCAAGTCTTAAATGTGAGACACATCTAAATAATTTACTTCACCTTTAATGTAGCTTTTTGCATGGATGAGGTGAACATCCCGCCATAATTCAGATTTATGTTGAAGATGGTTTTATAATCCCCTATAAAAAAAGACCCAACTACATAAATAGAAATCTTATTAGACAAATAGAGATTAAAAAACATAACACAAACATATAGCTAACAACATAGAATCAAAGCCAACAAATATACCAAATAGCTAATAACACATAATCAAAGCCATGATATAAAAAATCAAAGGTAATAACATAGAATCAAAAGCTGGAATAAATAGTACATACCATATATAAACTTTGATGTCAACATGATAACACTTCTCCTACTCTACATTGATAAAACATGTGTATTGGAGTCTACTGAGTTGGATCATGGATGAACATTGATTTTGACTCGAGCTTTACTTTTCTTAGTGGATTGAAAATAAAGAAGAAACAAAGAGAGAAATAGAATGACACGCTTGTGGAAAATACCAAACTATCTTCATGTGCATGGCACATGACGGTTCTTGACAACAAGAAACAAAAGAGAGTTAGCGTGAAGGACAAACTTTGCTAATTTAGATTGAAATATGGACCAAATTTGAAGCAATCACCAACATTGAAGTAAAGTTGTTATTTTGAACAAACCTCTAGGAGCAAATATGTAATTTACTCTTTAATATATTTGCAAAGCTTTCCTATATTTTAGTTATCTTTCAAAAAATTATTATCACCGGAATGAAAGATTTGTTTTATATTTGCTCAGCAATTTCAACCCATTTACTATTTTTTTTTTTTTTTTTTTTTTAAATTACAACCTATTTACTATTTTCTTTTTTACTTTTATCTTATATATAAAAAGCCACTGAAAAACTTGAGAGCCTCTTCGACTCTTGGTATCATTTGACATAATAAAATATATAGATTCGGAAAAACTTTTATAATTACTGTGATTCTCATAGTGTAACTATTTGAGTACTTTTGCCCGCGTTTTTTGGTCTCTTTTTCTTTATCACAAATTTTAAACTTTTTTTTTAGAAAATCTCTAAAGAAACGTTTATGTTTATTCAAAAATTTACTTTAATGACTAAAATATAAAACACGATCTCTTAATAGAGCGAAATACGCGGTTAGTAATAGTACCAGAGTAGTTTTCTTAATCACATGGAAATGGCTCCGCGTATTTACCGTAGCCCTAGCCATTATATTTATAGGCTTATAGCACACGATATATGTATAAAGTAAAATGTTTAATAAAGACATGAGAACTTGGTTTTATTTATGAAAAATTAATGATTTTGTTTCTTTTAATAAAAATTTGACAATTATTTACATAAAATGAGAGTTGTTTATATAAAGCATCGATTTTAGCTTTTAATTTTCAAAACAAATACATATTGAAGGCTAAATAATTCAACGGAAGAATATTATCTATGCCTATTCCTATAAACTGACATAAAGTATTATTTTGTTTTAATTTGATTGTATAATTTTTATTCTATCTACATAAAATATATCATGTATTGAAATAATGTTTCTTTTTTTAACTTCCATATAGATTTTTTGCAAATAATTAATTATATGCAACTTCTTAATAAGGTTTTAATCTTATTCTTAGAGTAAGAAAAACCCTATATTAGAGAAAATATAATACGATTACATTAGGATGAAACAACCCGGATGAAACAACCCGTATAGGGAAAAAAATATGATGTAAGATTACAGTTAAACAAGACCAAATACTAGACAATTACATAAAGATAATATCTTCTATCAGACAAAAAGAATACGTTAATACTATAATAAGATAGTATCATCTCTAAATAGAGAACATATAGTAAGATAATATATCCCCTAATATCCCCTAATCTAATAAATAAAACCAATTTTGCCACGTGGCATTCTCTAAGCCCTTCCCATTCTATTTTTCCCGCTCAAAATACCAAAGTGAATTTCCCCAAATGCCCCTCTTGCTTCGCTTTAATAGGTATGCATTGACTTTTGAATTGATATACCAAATTATCGGCAATCAGTTTTGAATTCTATAGCAAGAAATTAGGAATTCCATAGAAAAGATTCACTCCTTCACCTTCGTCTCCAATAAAGCTAATCATTTCCTTCTAGTTCCCCTCTTGCATTTTGGGCCTCCACAATCTTCACCCATCACTATCTCTCTTCCAATCCCTATTACAGTACGCTTCTCTCTGCTCCTCCAATTCCTAGGGTTCTTCGTTTCCCTAATTGGCTTTTCTATCTAATTTCATGTTATAGTGACTTGAAAAAATTGCTGACATCTTCAATCGATTTAGGTTGAGTTCAGTAGCAAAACACAGGGATTTCATAGTAGCGATATAAGAATGGAAGCATCAAATCAAATGACTGTGCCAAGAAATCACTTATAATTTCAGGTGTTTACTCAAAAAAATCATGTTCTCTTGCCTTGCTTCAACCATTGGGAAGTGAAAATCAAGTTTCATTTTGTAGTTTCATGCAATGTCTTGAACATTCTCTAACCTTTTCTCCATTTTCCTTTTGTCGGTGGGTTTTGATGCACCGAAAGATATGTAGAGAAATGTTTTTTCCATTTGACCTATCTTGCACACCATAAGAAGCCCCTACGATTGTTCTCAAAATGGTTTAAATTTTTGGAAAAGGTTCGAAGAGATTCATTAGCTTTCAGTCGAACACCAAGTGTTCGATGAAACTACTCAATGAGGTAACAAATGTTTCCTTCACATTTGATCCATGAATTTGTTATATTTTGATGAGAATAGGGTTTATGTCATTGATTATTTAAAATGACTTGGTTTTTTTTGTGAAGTTTATTGTAGGGGTTTGAATATGTATAGGCATTGATGCTTTTTTTATTGGAGAAAATAAAACAAGCATTTTTTGTTCCATGTTAAGTCTAAAGTTTTTTTTCCTTCTGTTTTGCGATTTCTCATTAGAGAATGGTTTTTGATTTCCCATTTTGATCTACAAATGAGTCTTCTAAGATTTGAATTCCCTCTTCGTTGACCACCACCATAACAATTACCCTAAAGATTTATCACCAATCGATATCCATAAATGGCAATCGACAATCATCATGTGTTATACTGGTCTATTGATATGGAAACATCTTGGTATAAAGGTTTGTTTTTCTTGACATTTTAGCTCATTGTGTAATATTAGAGAAATAAAAGAGAATTTAAGCCATTAAAGATCACTAGCTATATTTTTTAAGATTAGTTATATTTATGTTCTCAATTAAAGTCCAGGGATCTGTTACTACTTTTAGTATTTTTTTTTATTTTTTTTGGTTATATTGACTTAGATTGCCAGTTTTTCTTAGGTTTCATGGAAACTGGTTAACTAGTTGATATGTCATGTGCTTTGTTGCTACAATTTGTGCCTATTGCCTATTTTAGTTTTTGATGTTGGAATGTTGTCGCTGATTGTGACATCCCCATTTTCACAGTCAGAAAAGACCGATTTTGTTTATGCTTTGTTTAAAAATCAGAGTAATATTTTAAATAAAAGTGTTGCGGAATTTGTCCCAAAACAAAATATGATAAAGATTTATCAAAAGCATTTCCGTAGAAATGTATTTCATTTAAAAAGACTTGGGATGTCATGTTCAATACAGATCATAAGTATAAACAATACGACATAGGCCTTACTACATTATTCCGTATTTACAGGCCTAAAATTCATTAATCTCTCATCCCAAGACATCACATCTATGCTCATGCACCACTACCTGTAATACAAGAAACTGGGTGGGTCAGGCTTGGGAGCCTGTGAGCACATAGGGTTTTCAACTCACAATAAATAAGTTATTAGCTTTATCAAACCAAACAAACCCAATTACCCGTTCCCATTATCCTCACTTTACGTCCCTAAAACATCTAACACAAGGGACCTAGTCTAAGGACTATCATCGGGATGGACACTACTGCTAAGGGGATTCCTCAGCAATAAATGTCCTTAAGGAAACCATGTGGGGGATGGAGTACATCTGGTGAGCACACAGTTCAAATAAACACCTACAGGTTGCGAGCTTGCTAGTGTTCCACAGCACTGTCTAGAATAGTCTGTGGTCGTCATCTATACTCCGCTAGATGACTGGATCATCAATAACATCTATAACGAGGCCTCTCATTATTTTATTTCGTCACACAACAACTATTACATCTACCCATGTTTTACCCAACACATTTTGTGTAACGCCTGTGTTTCCGGGCTTGCCGTTTTTAGCAATGTAATAGTCTAGGTTAACTTTTGTAACCCGTTTTGAAATAATAGAAGTATATTATTTGAGTATTATGTGTTTTGTGCCTAATTGCTTAATTTTGTGGTTTGATTAATTAAGAATAAAAATAAGCGTCAAAAGTAAAGTATGAGATAAGTCCGATATCTTTACATAAAGTTGTAGTGGTCGAAATGAGGTTTCCGAATATATAAGGAATGCCGAAATCCGAGTTATAACAAAGAAGTTATGACCTGTCGAAGTTTCGCGACAAAACCAGCACGACCCAGCGCGACATAAATAGTGAATTTAAGGTACATAGATAACTATCCTTAGTGATCTAAATGAGAATTGAAGATCTCATCGATAGTAGTGCAACGACGGAAAGACGGACGGAATCGGAGTTCAGATGAAGGAGTTATGAATTTCGAACGGAGTTTTTCTGTCCCGGCCTACTAAAGATAATATATAAGTAATATACTTATAATATATTAAAAATAAAGTCACAATTAGCCAATGGAGTCTAAACGAGAGTTGTAGAGCATAATCTCACCTTCGCGGCGATATAAAGAACGTCGAAAACGGAGTTCGTATGCGAAAGTTATGAATTTCTGAAGTTCAGGGTGCGAAACCCCAAAACTGTCAGATGCCACGACGTGGCAAGCAGTGCCACGACGTGGCAAGTGTCCTGTCACCTCCGGAAGGCCCCCAGATGCAACTTGGGATGACGCATGCAGTGACGACCAAGCCCACGACGTGGAACAAGGTTGCCACGACGTGGCAAGGGCCAAATTTGCCCTATAAATAGATTTGAAGGGCCACCCGTTTATGGTTGCTATTTTCTCTCTTCTCTCTCCCGTTTTACATCATTTTGCGTGCCAGAAGTACCCTGAAGCCCCGGTAATATCCCCGAGACCCGAAGCAAGTCCCGAGATCCCGAGAAGTGCGATTCCCGAGTCGAAGCTCTGCCCGCGAGAAGTTCGATTTTTGTAGAGATCTTCCAGATCTACTGAGGATTACTACTTCTGCAAGTCGTAGTGTTGTCCGATCATCTTCTGATCAAGTGAGTGTATACTACCTTTCATAAACACGATAATAATACAAGTGCGGTTTGAGTGTATTAAGTAAATTGTGGTTTATATGTGTGTGGGTGCAGTTACTTTCTTCTAACAAGTAACTATGAAGTATTTTATGCGATATACTTGCTATGTGTATATTTTGTGATTGTATGCGTGAATGGATATTCACTTTATTCCATCTCATAGATCTGAATTGCTTTCTATGAAATACATGTTATGTGGTATGCCTCATCTGTTATATGGAATATATATATTGAATGAAAATGATATATAGGTTTTAAACTATGTATGAAAATATATTCTTATCTACTAATATGTTGGGTAGAACATGTGTAGATAGTTGGTGTGTAATAAACAGATGAGAGGCCTCGATGTTGTTGTTGTTGTTGATCTAGTTATTCAGCGGAGTATGGATAACGACCACGGACTCTTTCTAGACAGTCCAGTGGAACACTAGCAGGTTCATAACCTGTAGGTGTTGTGAACGATGTGTTCACCGGTGTACTCTATCCCCCTCATGGTTGCCTTTAGGATATCTATTGTTGAGGAAACCCCTTAGCAGTGATGTCCGTCCCGATGAAAATCTTAGATTAGGTCCCTTGAGATAGTTGTTGTTTTAGGGACGTAAAGTGAGGATAACGGGAATGGGTAATCGGGATAGAGATTGGTTGGTGAAATTAAATATAACTTATTTATTGTGGGTTGAAAACCCTATATGCTCACCAGGCTCCCAAGCCTGACCCACTCAGTTTTATTTGTATTACAGGAAGTGGCACAAGGGCGTAAGATGGATGGTTCATCTTGTTGTTTTGTTTAAAAGTCTATATATGTATATATTTGTTGAATGACTTGTAATGTTATCGTTTATGCTTTATGGTCTGTATCGGAACATGACATCCCGAGTTTTGATTATATAATGAAATGCATCTCTTGATGAAATGCTTTGATAAATATTATTTTATCATGTTTTGTTTTGGGAACAAATTCCGCAACTCTTTCAAATCAAAAGGATTTACTCTGAAATTATTTAAAAGCATAAATGAAAATCGGTCTTTTCTGGCCGAGATTTTGGGGATGTCACAGTTGGTATCAGAGCATTAGTTTAAGCGAACTAGGAATTCGTAGGATTTCTAGACTTAAACTTAGAATACTAAGTGGAATTTTAAGATGTGTGTCTGTTGGATTTTAGACACGAGCACTAGTTTATTTTAGGAAAGTTGCCTAAAATGCTTTTATTTGCTAAATGTTATATGTTGCCATACATGATATTAATTGTTCGAATCTACGGTTTGTTGCCAACCGGATCTGAAGGTTTATGTGTTTAGGATTCTAAGCGTATGTATATGATATTAGAACTAGCATGTAATCGTTTGGAGTAATAAGGTGAAATTATTCGGTGTGTAGAACAAAAATAGTGAGAACAAGGAGTGGCGTTGGAAACGCGGACGAAAACAGGAATCAACCACCAGTGATTGAGCAAATACCTGTTGTAGCAGCAACACCAGAACCAATAACAATGGTTGCGGTGCAAGCCATGATTCGGGCTATGCTAGTCGAACAAAGGGAGGAGATGCGACAAATGTTGCATAATAATAGGGATGAACCTATCATACCTATTGAGGAACCTGAATTGATTCCTGAGCAATCAGAGGAAGGGAACAATAGTCGCATGATGAGTCAAGTTGGGACTCAAGTAGAATGAAGGAACGATCCAGAAAGGAGAAACAACAAGGATGGGCGAATGTACAAGAACTTCTTGGGCGCCAAGCCGCCAAGTCTTTCTGGGAGCCCAAAGCCTGTTGAGATAATGGATTGGATCTCCGAAATGGAGATGGTATTTGAAAGTTGCGAGTGTAGCAACAAGCAGAAGACCGTCTTTGCGGTTAGACAACTGAAGACTGGAGTCTTAAGTTGGTGGAAGTTGTTGGCAGATACTATGCCACGAGGAGAAGCCCTGAAAATGTCATGGGAGGAGTTCTTGGAACAGCTGAGGGTGCAGTATTGTTCAGAGATAGATCTGATTGATCTGAACAATGAGTTCCAAAACTTGAAGAAGGGGAAGATGAGCATAGATGACTATGCTACTGCATTTACTGAAAAGATGAAGTTGTTTCTGTACCTAGTGCCAACGGAACTCTCCAAGATTGAGAGGTTTGCTAATGGACTGCCTGCCGACTTTGGTCCGACAGTCAAGATGGCAACCACTCTGAAAACGGTTGTTCGTGCAGCTAAGAATGTGGAGGCCCAGCAGAAGGAAAAGGGTCTAGAAAGAATAGATGTTGGTGAAAAGAGGAAGTTCGATGGAACTTCAGGGTCCAACAAGAAAAACAAATTCTCGAAGTCTGGTTCGAGGGGAGGTGGAAGTGAAGCGAAATGGTGCGACAAATGTAAGAAGAAGCATCATGGAAAATGTGAGGTGGCGAACACATGCTACAAGTGTGGAAAGCTAGGGCACTATGCCAATGAGTGTACCCTCACAAAGAAAGTTTGCTATGGTTGTGGTGAGGAGGGTCATATGTCGAGGGACTGCCCGAAGAAGAAAGAGGCAGCTAGACCCAACATCCCACCAAAGCCAAAGGCGAGAGCATTCCAGATGACACTAGAAGCTGCTAAAGATGAAGCTGATGTCGCTTCAGGTACCTTTCTCGTTAATGAATTGCCTGCCCAAATTTTATTTGATTCTGGAGCCAACTACTCCTTTATATCGCATGAATTTGGTAGAAAGCTAGCTTTGCCTGTTGTTAGACTAGATAATGCCTTATTAGTCGAAGTTGCTAGTGGCAAGTTTGTACCTGTTAGCTATCGCATGAAAAACATCTTAATTGATCTGAATGGGAATAAGTTCCACGAGGAATTATTGCCTATCGAACTTAATGGTTTCGACATCGTATTGGGAATGGATTGGCTTAGCGACAACGACGCCGAAATTTTATGCAAAAGAAAATAGTCAAAGTAAACCCGTCTGGGAAAGATTCGTTTACGGTGTATGGAGATAAACGCAGAGTGAATTCTGGAATCATTTCATTGATGAAAGCCAGAAAATGTTTGACCAAGGGGTGTACATCATATTTAGCATTCGTGATTGATGCTAAGAAGGAAAAGAAGGTGATGCAGAATATTCCAGTGGTGTGTGATTATCCGGAAGTATTTCCCGAAGATCTTCCTGGATTACCGCCTGATCGACAAGTGGAATTCCGTATTGACTTGTTGCCAGGAACGACGCCAATTGCAAAAGCACCTTATCGATTAGCACCGACGGAGATGAAGGAGCTAATGATGCAACTTTAGGAGTTATTGGACAACAGTTTCATTAGACCTAGTTCATCACCCTGGGGAGCTCCGGTGTTATTCGTGAAGAAGAAAGATGGAAGTATGAGAATGTGCATTGATTACTGAGAGCTGAACAAGGCAACAATAAAGAATAGATATCCGTTGCCGAGGATTGATGACCTGTTTGATCAATTGCAAGGTTCGAGCATTTTCTCGAAGATCGATCTAAGGTCAGGATATCATCAGCTAAAAGTAAGAGAGCAGGATATAGAGAAGACTGCATTCAGAACATGATATGGACACTACGAGTTCTTGGTTATGTCGTTTGGACTAACCAATGCTCCGGCAGCATTCATGGATTTGATGAATAGGGTTTGTAATCCGTTCCTTGATAAATCCGTGATAGTGTTTATAGACGACATTCTGATTTACTCAAAAAGCCAAGAGGAGCATGGCAGACACTTGCGAGAAGTGTTAGAAGTCTTGAAGAAGGAGAAGCTGTATGCTAAGTTCTCCAAATGTGATTTTTGGATTCGTGAAGTCCAATTCTTGGGTCACGTGGTCAACCAAGAAGGGATAATGGTTGATCCAGTGAAAATCGAAGCTGTGACGAAGTGGGAACAACCGAAAAGTCCCACGGAGATTCGAAGCTTTTTAGGATTAGCCAGATATTACCGAAGGTTTATCCAAGGCTTTTCTTCGATTGCTACTCCATTGACAACTTTGACCCACAAAGGAGCTACTTATGCTTGGGGTGAGAAGCATAAGGAAGCATTTGAGAAGCTAAAGAAGAAGCTATGCGAGGCACCGATACTTTCTCTACCCGATGGAGTTGAAGACTTCGCTGTCTATAGCGATGCGTCTGGGGTTGGATTGGGTTGTGTTTTGACCCAAAGAGAAAAGGTGATAGCATATGCGTCTCGACAGCTGAAAGAGCATGAAAAGAATTACCCAACTCATGATTTGGAGTTGGCAGCGGTAGTTTTCGCTCTGAAAATATGGAGGCATTACCTCTATGGCACGAAGTGCAAACTTTTCACTGATCATAAGAGTATCCAATATCTCTTTAATCAGAAGGAATTGAATATGAGGCAACGACGCTGGCTGGAATTACTTAAAGACTATGACTGTGAGATACTTTACCACCCCGGTAAAGCTAATGTTGTTGTTGATGCTCTCAGTCGGAAAGTCAATCTTGAAAGGAAAATGCCAAGAGCGTTGAGAATTGAAGTTGTCTCGACTATTTTGGAAAGTATAAAGAAAGCTCAGGAGGAAGCTTCTGAAAAGAATGACCGAAAGGAGGAACGTTTGGGCAAAACGTTGGTGTTCGGTGTAAACAGTCACGGACTGAAGGTGTTCCAAGATCGGATTTGGATACCTAAGACAGGAGGAGTCAGAGATCTTCTGATGGAAGAAGCTCACAAGACCATGTACTCGATTCATCCGGGTAGCACTAAAATGTATAGGGACCTGAAACCATACTACTGGTGGCCGACGATGAAGCTTGATGTTGCAAAGTATGTGGCTGAGTGTGTGACTTGTGCGAGAGTCAAGACACAACATCAGAAACCGTACGGGAGTTTAGAACCTTTACCTGTACCTATGGGTAAGTGGGAAGACATTGCTATGGATTTTGTCACTAAACTGCCCAGAACAAAGAATGGTCACGACATGATTTGGGTGGTCGTTGATCGATTCACTAAGAGTGCGCATTTCATAGCGGCCAAGGAGAAATGGTCTATGGAAAAGCTTGCGAATTCTTACGTGAAGGAAATTGTAAGGCTTCACGGTGTTCCGTTAACGATTGTGTCGGATCATGATAGCCGTTTCACCTCACGATTTTGGAAAAGTCTACAAGAGGAATTGGGTACCAAGTTGTGTTTAAGTACAGCTTACCATCCGCAGACTGATGGTCAGAGCGAACGAACAATACAAACACTTGAAGATATGCTGAGAGCATGTACTCTGGAATTCCTAGGTAATTGGGATGAACATTTACCTTTGGTAGAATTTTCCTATAATAATAGTTTCCACTCGAGCATTAAGATGGCACCTTACCAAGCTTTGTATGGACAGAAGTGTCGTACGCCGTCTTGTTGGCTTGAGGCTGGGGAAAAGCAGTTTATGGGACCGGAGACGGTTCATCAAACTGCTGAAAAGTTGAAAATAATTAGGGAAAGAATGTTAGCAGCTCAGGATTGTCAAAAGAGCTATGCTGACAAGAAGCGGAGACCGATAACTTTTGAGGTTGGGGATTCGGTTTTGCTTAAAGTCTCGTCGTGGAAGGGACTTATAAGATTTGGTAAAAGGGGAAAGTTGAGTCCAAGGTTTATTGGACCGTTTAAAGTTCTTCAGAGGATTGGGAACCAAGCTTACAAGCTCGAACTACCAGAAGAACTGAATGGAATTCATAACACTTTTCATGTGTGTTATTTGAGGAAGTTCACAGGAGAAGTTCCCGACATAATTCCAATCTCTGAATTGAGAATTGATGAGAACAAAAGGTTGATTGAAGAACCAGATTCAATCGTTGACCGAAAGACTAAGAAGTTGCGACGCAAGATGGTTGGGTTAGTGCTTGTCCGATGGAAACACACGAATGGGCCGAATCTCACCTGGGAGGCGGAGAGTGACATGATGGGTCGCTATCCGCATTTGTTTGTTGATGTGTGATTCCGGGGACGAAATCATTCTAAGGTGGAGAGAATTGTAACGCCTGTGTTTCCGGGCTTGCCGTTTTTAGCAATGTAATAGTCTAGGTTAACTTTTGTAATCCGTTTTGAAATAATAGAAGTATATTATTTGAGTATTATGTGTTTTGTGCCTAATTGCTTAATTATGTGGTTTGATTAATTAAGAATAAAAATAAGCGTCAAAAGTAAAGTATGAGATAAGTCCGATATCTTTACATAAAGTTGTAGTGGTCGAAATGAGGTTTCTGAATATATAAGGAATGCCGAAATCCGAGTTATAACGAAGAAGTTATGACCTGTCGAAGTTTCGCGACAGAACCGGCACGACCCAGCGCGACGTAAATAGTGAATTTAAGGTAGATAGATAACTATCCTTAGTGATCTAAATGAGAATTGAAGATCTCATCGATAGTAGTGCAACGACGGAAAGACGGACGGAATCGGAGTTCAGATGAAGGAGTTATGAATTTCGAACGGAGTTTTCCTGTCCCGGCCTACTAAAGATAATATATAAGTAATATACTTATAATATATTAAAAATAAATTCACAATTAGCCAATGGAGTCTAAACGGGAGTTATAGAGCATAATCTCACCTTCGCGGCGATATAAAGAACGTCGAAAACGGAGTTCGTATGCGAAAGTTATGAATTTCTGAAGTTCAGGGCGCGAAACCCCAAAACTGTCAGATGCCACGACGTGGCAAGCAGTGCCACGACGTGGCAAGTGTCCTGTCACCTCCGGAAGGCCCCCAGATGCAACTTGGGATGACGCATGCAGTGACGACCAAGCCCACGACGTGGAACAAGGTTGCCACGACGTGGCAAGGGCCAAATTTGCCCTATAAATATATTTAAAGGGCCAGCCGTTTATGGTTGCTATTTTCTCTCTTCTCTCTCCCGTTTTACATCGTTTTGCGTGCCAGAAGTACCCCGAAGCCCCGGTAATATCCCCGAGACCCGAAGCAAGTCCCGAGATCCCGAAGATCCCGAGAAGTGTGATTCCCGAGTCGAAGCTCTGCCCGCGAGAAGTTCGATTTTTGTAGAGATCTTCCAGATCTGCTGAGGATTACTACTTCTTCAAGTCGTAGTGTTGTCCGATCATCTTTTGATCAAGTGAGTGTATACTACCTTTCATAAACACGATAATAATACAAGTGCGGTTTGAGTGTATTAAGTAAATTGTGGTTTATATGTGTGTGGGTGCAGTTACATTCTTCTAACAAGTAACTATGAAGTATTTTATGCGATATACTTGCTATGTGTATATTTTGTGATTGTATGCGTGAATGGATATTCACTTTATTCCATCTCATAGATCTGAATTGCTTTCTATGAAATACATGTTATGTGGTATGCCTCATCTGTTATATGGAATATATATATATATATATATATATATATATATATATATATATATATATATATATATATATATATATATATATATATATATATATATATATATATATATTGAATGAAAATGATATATAGGTTTTAAACTATGTATGAAAATATATTCTTATCTACTAATATGTTGGGTAGAACATGGGTAGATAGTTGGTGTGTAATAAACAGATGAGAGGCCTCGATGTTGTTGTTGTTGTTGATCTAGTTATTCAGCGGAGTATGGATAACGACCACAGACTCTTTCTAGACAGTCCAGTGGAACGCTAGCAGGTTCATAACCTGTAGGTGTTGTGAATGATGTGTTCACCAGTGTACTCTATCCCCCTCATGGTTGCCTTTAGGATATCTATTGGTGAGGAAACCCCTTAGCAGTGATGTCCGTCCCGATGAAAATCCTAGATTAGGTCCCTTGAGATAGTTGTTGTTTTAGGGACGTAAAGTGAGGATAACGGGAATGGGTAATCGGGATAGAGATTGGTTGGTGAAATTAAATATAACTTATTTATTGTGGGTTGAAAACCCTATATGCTCACCAGGCTCCCAAGCCTGACCCACTCAGTTTTATTTGTATTACAGGAAGTGGCACAAGGGCGTAAGATGGATGGTTCATCTTGTTGTTTTGTTTACAAGTCTGTATATGTATATATTTGTTGAATGACTTGTAATGTTATCGTTTATGCTTTATGGTCTGTATCGGAACATGACATCCCGAGTTTTGATTATATAATGAAATGCATCTCTTGATGAAATGCTTTGATAAATATTATTTTATCATGTTTTGTTTTGGGAACAAATTCCGCAACTCTTTCAAATCAAAAGGATTTACTCTGAAATTATTTAAAAGCATAAATGAAAATCGGTCTTTTCTGGCCGAGATTATGGGGATGTCACATTTTGTAGATATAAAATACATATACAGTTTAAATCATTGAAAACATGTATAAAATGTTCATCCAACATAGATAGCAAGTATTCAGATAATATGCACACATAGCACGTAATTTATATAAAATACTTCATATCTATGTATAAGCTGAAAGTAACTATGCATTCACTTGATTAGGTGGTGACTCGGTACTTGAACAACACTTCGTTATCTCAAAACAACTTTTCCTTGACCAAAACCTAGTATTAATACCACTAGAGTTTAGTTTTAACGTTAATCGCGACCAATTAATAGTCTAGCTATTATTACTATTATATAAGCGTTAAATAACACTCAATATAACTCATAATTAGAGCCCAAATAATTATTTTAAGGTCCTAATAATGTTACTATAATTAAATAAAAGCTATATTAAATATAGTATAGGCGTAACTCACTTACAGCGGGTTTTTATTAAAAATCGGGCTTCGTTGGAGCAGCGTTCCCGAGCCGAAAGCTTTTCTTCTCGGAGCCGTCAGGCGCTCCGGGGCTTTCTTCTCGTGATAGGGAGGTTCCCTAGACTTGGGAGGGGTTTAGGGAGGTTAGAGAGAGAAAGAAAGGTTTGAAGGTGTGAGGAAATTATGAAGAGTTCATCTCTTATTTATAGGAATTGTATAGTAATGTAGTCTCCAAGCTTCGTCCGTAACTTTTGCATACGAGCTCCGTTTTTGTCTGTCTTTTTACCATTGAGTTCCTATTAATGAGATCTTCAACTTTCATTTAGACCTCGTTGGCTAATTCTCATTCTATCTCGGATTTACAAAACTGTATCGAATTCGCCGCGCTTGAAAAGTAGAGACTAAGCTTCGTCCATAACTTTCGCATACGGGCTCCGTTTTTGTCTGTCTTTTTACTATTGAGTTCCTATTAATGAGATCTTCAACTCTCATTTAGACCTCGTTGGCTAATTCTCATTTTATCTCGGATTTACAAAACTGTATCGAATTCGCCGCGCTCGAAAAGTAGGGACTAAGCTTCGTCCATAACTTTCGCATACGAGCTCTATTATCGACGTTCTTTATATCCACACGTTGGTATTTATGAGTACTACAACTTTCATTTAGATCCCGTCGGCTAATTCTCACTCTATCTCAGATTTACAAAACTGTATCGAATTCGCAACGCTCGAAGAGTAGGGACTAAGCTTCTTCCATATCTTTCGCATACGAGCTCCGTTTTCAACTGTATTTTTATCGTTTAACTCCTATTAACGATATCTTCATTTATCGTTTAGATTATTTTGGCTAAAAATCGACCGATCTAAAATTCAGATTTCGGGTTGTGCACTGCTATGCTAAATCTTAGAAAAATCATAACTTCCTCATACGAAGTCAGATTTGGATGTTCTTTTTATGCACACTATCGGTTTAACATATACTACGACTTTCGTTTAGATCTATAAGGCTAAATCTCGCTCTATCGTAAATTCACTATTTACGCCTCCCGGTATCGTGTCGGTTCCGTCGCGAAACTTCGACGGGTCATAACTTCTTCGTTATAACTCGGATTTCGATGCTCTTTATATGTATGGAAACCTTGTAACATATACTAAAACTTGGTTGAGATTATTTATTATTAATAATCTTTTGTCGAAAAGTCGTTTTCGACCCCTATTGCCCCTAAATTGACTAGCCCGGATCTACGGGCGTTACACTGATGGTCGTTGTTGGCTTTACAATTCTGCCAATAGGAATTAGATTTTGTTGTTGATGTTGGTGGTATGTTTGATGGATCTTTTTAATGCATGTTATGTCAGTGTTAAACGTCATCGGAAGCAAGGCAACTACGTCATCCACTTGAAGTAAGTGGTCAGCTAGCTTTTTTACCTAAAAATTAGATATTTCAGTCTCTCATAGATGGGCCATTCTTATCGGTGTTTTGGTTTATGTAAAACTAAAAGATCCTATTTTCTAAAGATTTGAATTCCCAATAAACAACTATTCATATCCTCAAATAACCATTAAATTCATCTTCATATTCTGCTTGCAGCTTTCCATATACATGTAAATGGTGAACTGGACATTTGTAACACACCTTGTGTAGATTTTCTCAAGTTTTTTGTTCCAACTATGACTTTTAAGTTCAACAAGCTTTTAGTTTCGAAGTGGAATTCTTCCAATTTTTTGGTAAGAATTTTATTTTTATCTTCCTTACATTTTATTTAATTTCAAAGGCAAGCTCAAATATTTTGGCTAAAAATCGCAATTTACTCTCTCAGATAAACTTTATGTTACACCTCTACTAAAATTGACATATTCTAGAAGGGGTAAAAGAGGTAATTCAAACAATTACAGTGTGTAGCTATACATAGAGGCAAATCTGTCTTTTTTCTTTTATGTTTCTTATGTGATGTAGAAGTCCTACATTGTGTTGACACAAGTTTGTGGTTACTTTTTTACAATTGATTATTGGTAGAATGCATTTTTCTGGTATTGTTGTGTTAAAGAAGTTATGTGTTCATATTACTCCAATAAGTTCACTGCCATTCCTGGCAGCATTGTGGCGTTGTTGTGGCTCAGAAGTGTTGTGCCTCCGCCCTTTCTGACATATGTCCCCATTGTACTCTACATTTAAATAAATATAAACTTTTAACTTACCTGTATGAAGTGTTTTATTTTATAACTTTTAGTAACGTAGCTTATATATTTTTAAGATATATGTTTTCATGTTTACGTGATTTTTGTTTTGTTTATAAAATAATTATCATGTTACATTCACAAATTAATATTAAAATTATGTTCAAGATGATATTCAATAGTGGGTTTAATTCAAAAGTTTGCAATTTTATAATACTATATATCTCGACCTTGATTTTTGTTATATAAACATTAACGAATTATTCGAATTAATCAAAATATCTATTAAAATTTCATAACAAAAAAACGTTTAAAACGAAGTGCTAATTTCTAATTTGATGCAATTATATAACATAATAATGTTACATAAATTTGATGCCTTGATTAATAAAATTTAAGTTCATATTGATGAAAACTAACCGACTAATATAATTGAGCATGTTTAGTTCAAATGAAAATTTAAACACGATAATCCTTAAAAATTGAATCAAAAAAAGAGTAAATATAAGTAAAAATAGTGTTTTTCTATGGAATTATTCCAATTTCACTTTAAATAACAAAAGTAATGTTTTACCCGACAAACATTTTTTCTCCCCATGCGCTTCTTTTTGGTTGCGTCATCATCTCCGTATATTCAACAAGAATCATGCAATAAAAGTAAGAGTTTCAAAAATCTCTGTTTGTCAATTAAATACTTACAATTTACAAAGTTATTTAAAATAGAAAACATATCCTAACAAAAACACCACCATTGCACGAATTTCAAGATTATGGTCAGAAAGGATAAAAAAGAAACACATGACCCAGTAAATAAATGTAAAGTTTTGAAAAAAAAACGACGAAGACCACAATAATTTCTATTATTCTCACCAAATTACTTTGATATTAAATACTTACAAATCACAAAGTTATTAAAAAATACAATATTCTAAATATAATTTTTCTAAATTAATGATATATTATTTTATTACATAATTAATTTTTTAATTCTATTTAAAATTAACACTCGTGGGTTCCATGGGTTTTAACCTAGTGTGTGTGTGTGTGTGTGTGTGTGTGTGTGTATATATATATATATATATATATATATATATATATATATATATATATATATATATATATATATGTGAGAAATATTATATGGAAAACAAAAAAACCCTAAAAATCATGAAAATACATAAAAAATACTTAGAGATCACATTTTTTTTGACTTTATATTCTTAAAAAGCGCAGCTTTTTATTAATTTGCTGAAAAAAAAAATTGATTATTTTATTTTATTTTTATTTTTTGTTTTTTTTTTCAAAAAACAATTTCAACGAAATTTTATAAAAAAGTGTGATTTTTAAGAATAAAAATAAAAAAAAAATAATTGTGATCTCTATGTATTTTTTTCATGTATTTTTATGATTTTTAAGGTTTTTTGGTTATATATATATATATATATATATATATATATATATATATATATATATATATATATATATATATATATATATATATATATATATATATATATTGTCACACCCCAAACCGGAATGACGGAAACGTCTGGGGCAAATGGAGTGACTTCATATACAGTATCATAACAATTGAATATAAATGAATCATAGCAACCCAAACATCATACATTGAGATTACAAGTTTACATTGTTTACAAACTTCGCTTACTCAAAAATTAAATACAAATATTGAAAAGTAAAAAACATGATGCAACACCACTTACCCTCAAAATGTTTGCATACCTGTATACTGGTTTCCTGAGAATACAAGTGATTTTGAAAAGAGTCGACAATTAAGTTGGTGAGTTCATAAGCATTGTGTGAGAAAAGGATTTGTAACGTTTCGTGTAAAATGATTTTTGTACGTTTCTAGAAAATCTAATATTTTTTTAAATATTAACTGTATTCTTATACCCTAAGACCGAAAATGTAAGTAATGTTGTACTGATAAATAGTATGTAGTTTTATCTTTTTATAAAACTAGTGAAGTGTAAGTTACCCCGTAAACCGAATAGTTTTGTTAATCCCTATGTAAGTTACTATGATTGATATGTCTGAACGACGTGCTTCAGGCGTTGGAGCTGGTAGACATTTGTCACCCTAGACTTGTCGATTTAATTGTAGCTAACAACTGAGGTGCGGGGTTGTCAATCTCGTATAGATCTATACACAATTATCTCGCTCTCCCTCAACGAGACTCTGGTTATAATGCAGGACTTAAGGTGTACACTAGGTAGGTACGGTGAAGCGAATGTCTCACAAGAGCATCAACAGATTTACATGAATTATGACTCATTTTTCTTGTAAATGACATAACTATATCTTTAAATAATTATATGTTTCTTTCGAAATGATAGTGTAGTGTTTGTGACTTCCAAACTGTACCAATTATAGTTAATATGTGTGTTTGTCAAAACTATTTGTATGATCATATATATATATATATATATATATATATATATATATATATATATATATATATATATATATATATAAATGCATATAAGTTAACATGTCTAGATGTTTTAAAAGAATATATCATGTAAACTTACATCTAACATAAGTATAAGAACTTTTAGTATAATAAAGACAATTGCTAGTTTTTGACTTTTCTGTCCATGTTTGTAGAAAAATTATAGAAAAATCATCGTAAGTAGAAATTTGGATCCGTAATCTCAGAGCTTAGAAAATGAATCTACTTTGTCCATAATATTTTCCCTTGCCTTAATTGGTTCCTAACCAAAGTGAAAATGTTCATTTTTACAGTCTGGTCCGAAAATGTTCTGAAATAATAGACAGTTTTGTAAAAATCACCATAAATTGTAAACAAATCGTATAAATGCGTGCGAGTAGTCTTTAAAAAGGTATAGACCTGAAATATTTGCCTATTGAATAGTTTTGAAATATATTAAGTTTAAGAATAGTAAAACAGACCGTGAACAGATCACAACTTTTCTGTAAAAAACTGATTTTTAAGCTTAGATATGTTTTAGTGACCTAACTTGTATTTTTTAGTTTACAAAGCCTTTAGATCATCCAAATAGGATTTGTTTACATGTATCCCCCCCCCCCCCCCCCACAAAAAAAACTTGGAAAAACTTGAAAATGAAGGGGGTATGAACTCACATTGAGTGGATTTCTTAGTGGATAAAGAGATGAAGATGAAGATCCTCAAGCTTAGAACACTTGCAGATGGTTGAAGAACACTTGAAGATGGTTTTACCCTATGGATAATAACACATATAAATGTGTTTAAATGTAACAAAACTAGTATGAATGTGTATAAAAACACTAGATTAACAAGGAATGCTTACCAAAAATCCTAAGAACCAACTTGGAGGGATGGATCTTTGGAAGACTTGAACTTGTTCTTGAGAGGATTATGAAGGACTGAGGAAGATGAAGTGTGAGATGAAGAGGAAGAGAGGGGGGATGAAGAGAGTTTGGTCGGATAGGCATTTCTTCAGATTGGTCACGTGTAAGGTGGGGTGTATGTTGTTGAGTTCTTGCGGTAACTGAAGCTTATAAGCCACTGGACCGATCCTGGCGAGGATCTCGAATGGTCGAATGTACCTTGGATTCAATTTTCCACGCTCCCCAAAGCGTATCATTCCCTTCCAAAGAAAGACCTTTAACAGCACGCGGTCGCCGACTTGAAATTCCAAGGGTTTCCGTCGTTTATCCGCGTAACTCTTTTGTCGGTCGCTAGATGCCTTCAGTCGTTCTGGAGTTTGGACGATCTTTTCGGTTGTCCCTCTGATGGTCTCTGGGCCGATGATGGTGATGTCAGGTACTTGCCCCCTTACTAGCTGTGTGTCACCCATTTCAGCCCAACATAGGGGTGGCCTGCAATTGCGTCCATATAGGGTTTCAAGGCTTCAAGCTTATGCCTCTTCGATCTTCGGGGCGTATGTGAATGGATGGTCATGGCCAATGAAGATTGTGTACTTGACGCCCTAAAGGTAGTGTCTCTAGACCTTAAGGCGAACACTATTGTCACCAAGGTTAAGGTTGCTGTGGTGCAGTTGGCCTTATAAATCTGAGGTGGTCTCGGGAATTTCTTTCTACGGAATTCTGAGCTAGTGGTATGCTGAATTTTGATCGTTCCTTGAAGTTGGTTGAATAGATCGTCGATTCGAAATAGGGGATATTGGCCCTTGATAGCGGGTTCGTTTGGATCTTGGCAATCAGTTGTCATATGGACAATTCGCCCTTCCTCTTTACGAACTATAAGGGTGCTCCCTAAGGTTAGAGGCTCGGTATGATAATTTCCTTACTTGTTAGATCGTTCCATCGACTGGACAATTCTTGTATTTACATAGGTGCTAACTGGTATTGGGGATTTGGCTACGTGAGTGGTTCTAAGGGTTAGGCCGATTCTGAACTCAACTTGGCAGACGGGTGGTATTTCTGGAAGGTGATTTGGGAACACATCGAGAAAGTTATAGGATTCTGGGATATCCTTGATGTCTTTCACTCCCTGTTCTTTATTACTATTGAGGGCTAAGAAAGGGCGTGGTACCCCTCGCATAGGTACTTCTGATCCTGGATGCAAAGGACAATTCGGATGTATGTTCCGGGTGTGTCGTTATAGATAACTCGAGTTTCGTTATTTAGTGAGTTAAGTCGAACGGTTTCTTGTAAAATATGATGTTGGTTTGGCAAGGTCTTATCTAAAACATTTAAATGGTCGCGTCGGAGTTTCCTACTGTTACTAATATTAGGTCGATTTAGAAAGAAAAAAAATGTTTTAGAGTTAGAGTGCATCCTAGGTATGTATTGTTGGTTGTTTTAGTTCTTTCCCTGGTCATTTCTACCAGGAAAATTTACGTGAATGTTTGAGGGTTTTAATTTAGCATGCAATTATACTTTGTGACCTACGAGTTCCTTTTCGCACCTCTATTGTAAAGTACGCATGCATATGAGTTAGTTGGGGAGAAATGTACCGGTAATCACAGTAGGGTCCTTCATTGCCTCCTCGTGTTCCATTGTTGAAATGCTTCCTACACCTCTGACATCTTTGTTCTTAGTCCTTGGGCACTCCTTCTTAAAATGCCCCGCCTCTCCACATCCGTAGCAAGCCCAACTCACCTTTGTAATAGTGTGTAACATCCGGTCTTCCAGGTATATTGTTTATTTATTTATTTTTAAGATCTATTGAGCAACTCGACGAGTTGATGCTACAACTCATTGAGTAGAGTCACGTTGTGCCACGTGGGATTAATGATCTACTCCATGAGTCAAAGAGTCGACTCGCTGAGTAGACGTTGTGAAGTGAAACCCTAAATCCCCGGGTTTGAGGCCTATTTAAGGGCACTTATAGCCACATTTATGGATCATCAGCTGCTTACCTTCACTGAGAGAAACCCTAATTGCCTTTAGCTAATAGAGAGAGTGTTGAGAAAATATTAAGTATCTTGGTGCATCTTTGGAAGAGAAGAGAAGGATTTCAAGCAAGGATCATGAGGAGGTTGTTAGATCTGTTTCTATTCATCCAAGAGCTTCTGTAAAAGGTATAAAGTTTATACCTTTCTCATTAGTTTGGGTAGATCTCATATTATTGGAATTTAGGGCTTCTTTTCCATCTAATATTAGGACTTTGAGTGTATTAAGCACATATAGAGATTTGGTTTTCAGATATGGAACTTGTGAGGTCCCTAGAGTCCAAAGGTCCCTGCTTTATTCAGCCATAATAGAGCCTTGAGTGAAAAACCCTTAATAGAGCATGTTCTTGGCATTTTAAGCCCTAAGTGCCATGCATGAACGTAAAACGAGCCTTGAGAGATTAGATCTAGAGTGAGAGAGGGTTTTCTGCCTTGAAATCGTCTGATTACGACATGGGTCTGGATGGACTCGTTGAGTCGATGATCCGACTCGACGATTCAGTTAGGGTTTGTCCCGATGAGTTGGCCATGTTGTAGCTTGGCGAGTTAGGGGGTTACCTCCACGAGCTGGACCTTCGTGAGACTTATGGGGAACGAGTGGACTCGACGAGTCACATGAGTGCACTCGGCGAGTCAGGTCAAACCTGGACTGCTGACTCAAGTTTTACTTCTGTTGACTTTAGGGTTTGGTCAACATGAGTAATGGAGACCATGGAGGGGTAAAGTGGTCTTTTACCCATTCCAAGAGTTAGAGAGAAAGAGAGAACAACCTTTGATGTATTTGAGTATGAGTAGAGTATTAATTAGAGATAATTATCCAATGTGTTAGGCGGAGGCTAGTTTGAGATTTCCGAGTACGAGACTTTTACTTGCTAGCTTACGAGGTGAGTCTTCTCACTATACTTACCATGAGTGGTATCTTTGTGTGACTGAGATGCTTATTGTGCTTACCTGTATATCGTAATATTCAGCATTATGACTTTGTGATTTATGATGATTATTATTATTATGAGCTTATTGAGTTGGGATCGGAGGATCCCACTGAGACACATTGACCATTGAGTTATAGCCTAGAGTGGCTAATGAACTGTATGTGGTATTTTGGGGAACTCACTAAGCTTCGTGCTTACCGTGTTATGTGTTGTGTGTTTCAGGTACTTCTCAGGATCACGGGAAGGCGTCGGCTTGATTGTACACACATCAGAGATTGAGTTATGATTGAGAGGATACTAGAGTTTTGATATATATAGTTTTTGGATATGAGATTTGATGATTTGACATTGTGACATTTTGTGATTTTATTATTGAGATAAATGGTATCTTTTACCTCCGGGTGTGTTTGGACTCAAACTGAGGATTTGAGAAAAAGTTTCAAAATAAATGATTTTTCTAAAACAAGAAAGAGTTTTAAGAGAAAACGAGTTGGAGCTGTGTGTACAATCAGCCAGAGCCTGAACGATGATTTCCCAAAATACCCTTACTTTTGTATTATGAGATATTTATTTAGAATTGCATGCTAGAGAGTAGGCTTGGTAGTTCATATTCTAGGGCTAGAGTTGCCTGATTTGTGATGCCTTAGCCTAGGAGATGCTTTTGATTAGTGTTATCTGTTATTTGCTTGGGTATGTGTTGAGTTCTCAGTCGGGAGATAATCTAGTAAGAGATACTTAGATGAGCTTGAGAGGGGTCTTGTGAGAGAGTAGTATGTGATTCGTGAGATATAGAGTATTTGTGAATTAGAATCCTAGGAGGAGGACTTGGGGTGACTACAGGTGGGGTGTAGAAGGTAGTATTGGGCCCGTACTACTGAAAGCACCCGGTCTGTATGCAATCCAAGTAAGAATCCTTAGGATGCTAAAGAGTAAGTAGGGGTGACTAGTCGAGTTTAAGTATGCTCGAGCGAGTCTATGATGATTTTGTGTTGTGTTTCAGATACATCATGGTAGGTACACACCACACCCAGAGAGCAGTGGAGTTAGCGATGATGAGATTTGCATGATGATTCACGATGAGGTGGACGCAACCATATGAGAGGCTATTCCAAAGATGTTTGGGTCTGTTAAGACCACTTTGATTGAGACGTTTGACGAGCGACATCTTGCAGTTTCTGAGGCGGCGGCTGCTGCAGCTGTCGCTGCTGCCATATCATAGGAAGGTGACTCGTTGTTGTACTGGGAGTTCAACAACACAAAGCCACCAGAGTTTGATGGGACTCAGGATCTGATTGTTGCGATGAGATGGTACTCTAATATCGAGGGGTGTTTCTACACTTGTTCATGCCCAGTGCTGTAACACCCCAAAATACGGGCCAAATATTTCATTTTAAATTAAACACTTTACAAAACATTTGAAAATAAACAACATTCGATCCTATCATTTCTTAAAACATGTTACGTGTCTAAAAGCCAAAATATGAAATCAACCATAGTGACAGAGTACAAATCCTAGAACAATATCATAGTGCGGAAAACAAGATGTGTGTATGATGTGCCGCTACCGTGCCAGCTCCTTCCCCTTCGCCGAAGAGGTACCTGAAACCAAAACTATAAACCGTAAGCACAAAGCTTAGTGAGTTCCCCCAACGTACCACATACCAAACAATCACATGACATACATACTGCTAAGCAATTCTGGGGTGCCGACATACCTGTGGGGCCATTCTGGGGTGCCGTCCTATCCGTGTCAAGCCATTCTGGGGTGCTGACCTACCCATGTCAAGCCATTCTGGGGTGCTGACCTACCCGTCGGTCCTAACAACCGAACTTGGGGACTATTCCCCTCCTGCTACCGCTATCTCATATATCACATCAAGCCTAAACATATTATCACGTACTGTCAGACAAATCTGGGGTGCCTGACCTACCCTTCAGTCCTGACAATCGATCTCTACTACTATCGTATATCATGATAGCATACAACATATCAGGTAGTAGCAAACCTAGATGATATCACGAAGACAATCATCTAACATACAACTCCTACTGGTGGGCCGGCATTGTGGTCGTAGACCCACTGCTACTGGAAGGTAACTCACCTCGAAGTAGCTGCTGATCTATGCGGGAACTGTCTGTCTGCTGCTGCTGCTCCGAAAATCCTCCGGCTGCAATTCCCACGAAACACTCAATCAAACACTGCTAACCGCCATTAGGGTAAAATGACCATTTTACCCCTAACCAAGTCAAAAGTCAACTTCTAGTTGACCCGACTCGCCGAGTTGGATCGCTAACTCGTCGAGTCCCTATCCAGTCGATTGTCCTCACTCCCGTCCCTACTCGTCGAGTTACGCATGACTCGACGAGTTCTCCTTCCATACGGATATCCAATAGTCCTTCATTTGACTCGCCGAGTTGTATGAACAACTCGTCGAGTTCATCTTCATCCGATGAACACTCTGGTCTGTGACTCGCCGAGCTGTATGAACAACTCGTCGAGTCTGTTCTTGAGGCAAGAAGGTTGCCTTGGACTCGCCGAGTTAGGGCATTGACTCGCTGAGTCCCTCCATTACTGAGTCTGGCTTCTGATTCACTGATTCCACTTATAGCTCACTGATCCCACTCGGCATAACTCAAAGGGGGAAAAAATCGGGGACTCCCGACTCGACTCGCCGAGTCCGAAGAACGACTCGCCGAGTCGCATGAATGCAATTACTATATACTCGATTCTGCTTGAATCCAGTGCATTCCATTCATGGATCTAGGTTCTTAGGGGTTGATTATCACGTAAAGTTTCCAACTTTACGTGTAAATAAACACCAATGAAGGTTTTAGGGCTCAAAATGCACTAAAAGAGTAGATCTAGGGCTTCCATGCAATATGGCTCCAAAAAGGCAGTAGATCCGAGCTCCTAGAGCCCAATCATGCCTAGATCTGAAGTCCCTTAACACTATAAGCTCATTACTCAAAGATCAAGACTAGAAGAGGCCTTAAAATGACTATCATAAGCTCTTAATGAGATAATAATGAAGGAACGGAGAGGGTTTCGAGTCTAATACCTCTAGAAGCTCTGAAATGGCACAAAGATTATGGATCTTCTTCCTCTCCTCTTGATCTACCTTCTTCTTCTCTCCAAAACTTCAAGGAATTGCACCAAAAGCACTCAAATTACTAAAATAAGGGTTAGGGCTTCGAGAGGGGGTGTTCTGGACGCAATGGGGACCGTTATGAGGCACAAAACGATGTTTAAATAAGGTGCAACCCTTTGAAATTAGGGTTTCTTCCAGACTGGCGGACTCGCCGAGTCCAGGATATGGACTCGTCGAGTGGCCAACTTAAACGTGCTCGATATCCCGACCCTACTCGGCGACTCGGGCCTACAACTCGCCGAATTCCAGCTAAAAATGCAAAAATACTTAGTTTAAATTACATACCAGGAACTAGGTGCTACAAGTACATTTGAGGGTACGGTTCGTGCTGAACCAGCTTCGCTTGGGAGCGAAGGACTGCTGGAAGTTTGTGACGGCCAGTTTTACTCCTGTAGAGCACATTGTAGTGACTTGGGAGAGGTTTAATGTGATGTTCCGAGATGAGTATGTACCCCCGGTGGCGAGGGAACGGTTGGCCCAGGATTTTCTGTCTCTCAAGCAGAAGACAGAGTCGGTGACTGAGATTACACATATGTTTCATGAGAGGGCACTGTTCTGCCCTGAGCATGTGTTGACTGAGCAGGCGCGCATGAGCATGTATTTGAGCATTATCAGGAGGGATATTCAAGAGTTCGTGGCAAACTCGTCTTATCGGACATTTGCTGAGCTTCAGGAAAATGCCAGGAGGAGGGAGATTGAGCTGGAGACACATGCGATGGAGGATACGAAATCTCAGGGGAGAGACCGGAGGCCGACGCAGTCGCAGTCGCAGTCGCAGCCGATAGCGAAGCGAGCTAAGCCCGCTGATTCGAGGACTGGGGGCCAGAAGGTCCGCACATGTGGAAAGTGCGGGAAGATTCATGAGGGGTCGTGCCGAGCGGGATTTGCTACAAATGTGGCAAGGAGGGGCATATGGCGAAGGATTGCTTCAAGGAGTTTGCAGTTTGCTTCCACTGCAACCAGACCGGCCACCTGAAGGCTGAGTGCCCCCAGCTTCGTCAGGGATCAGCACAGGGATCTGCACCTGCTGCTTTACGTGTTACTGATTGTCGGCTGGTGAAGACCAAGGTTCCGAGGGCTAGTGGTAGAATTTTTCAACCGACAATGTAGGAGGTTCGCGCAGCACATGATGTTGTGGCTGGTATGTATTTCCTTATTTATTTAATTATTTTGAGATTTATTGTGCTTATTTTGTGCTATATTTAGGTACATTTCTTGTGAGTTATGTACCTACTTTAGTGTTATTTGACTCGGGTGCGAGTCGATCCTTCGTGTCCTTAGCTTTTAGTCATCACATCAGTATCCGATGTGAGGCATTGAGCCAACCTTTGAGGATTTCTATAGCTGACGAGCATGTGTTTTCGCTGCTGATGTGTTCCGAGGATGTGTGTTGGAGATTTTTGGTGTCGAGTATCTGATTGATCTGGTACCGATTGCGATGGGGGATGTCTGTGTCATCGTGGACATGGATTGGTTGAGCCGTTTTGGAGCCGTAATCGACTGCGAGCATCAGTTGGTGACTATACAAGAACCCAGTTGGGGAGTGCTTACAGTGTATGGCGAGGGTACCAGATCTGGGTTAGCCTTCTGGTATGCTTCAATGGCGAGACAAAGTTTACAGCAGGGTCGTATGGGTTTTCTAGCGTATGTGATGGATAGGCGGGTTGCTACCGAGAGACCGAGTTCTATCGACGAGGTTCCGATAGTGAGTGTGTTTCCGGATGTTTTTCCCGAGGAGTTTTCGGGTGTGCCTCCAGAGAGACAAGTGGAGTTCTGAATTGATTTGGTTCCGGGAGCGGCGCCTATCGCCAAGGCACCCTATCGCCTTGTGCCACCATAGATGCAAGAGTTATCCTCACAGGTCCAGGAGCTGTTGGGGAAGGGATTTATCAGACCGAGTAGCTCGCCGTGGGGAGCGCCGATCCTTTTTGTCAATAAAAATGATGGTTAACACCGGATGTGCATTTATTATTTGGAGTTGAACAAGCTGACGGTCAAGAACCGTTATCCACTTCCGAGGATCGACGCTTTGTTCAACCAGTTGCAAGGGGCGTCTTGGTTTTCCAAGATTGATTTGAGGTCTGATATCATCAGATGAGATTCTGTGAGGTGGATATCCAGAAGACGGCCTTTAGGACTCGTTATGGGCACTACGAGTTCATAGTGATACCTTTTGGGCTCACGAATGCATCGGCATCGTTCATGGATCTTATGAACAGGGTGTGCAAACCTATGTTGGATCGATCGGTGATCGTGTTCATCGATGATATGTTGGTGTATTTGAGATCCAGAGAGCAACATGAGGAGCATCTGGGAGAGATTCTTGGAGTTTTGAGATCGAAGAGGCTGTATGCCAAATTTTCTATGTGTGAATTCTGGTTACGAGAGGTCCAGTTCCTGGGACATCTTGTTCATCATAATGGGATATTGGTCGGCCCGGCTAAGATTGAGGTAGTGATGCGATAGGAGGTGCTGAGATCCTCATCCGAGATCAGTAGTTTTATGGGATTGGTCGGCTACTATCGGAGATTTATCAGAGATTTCTCCAAGATTGTCGTCCCCCTTACCAGGTTGACCCAGAAGGGTTTTACTTTTATTTGGGGTCCCGAGCATCAGGCCTCATTTGAGACGTTTTGCCAGAGATTGTGCGATGCCCCAATGTTAGCCCTTCCTGAGGCAGTGGAGGTCTTTGTGGTATACTGCGATGCATCTATATCGGGGATGGGTGCGGTGCTGATGCAGAGGGGGGCACGTGATAGCATACGCGTCAAGGCAGTTGAAGCCTCATGAGACGAGATATCCCACCTACGATCTAGATTTGGGGGCGGTGGTGTTCGCCCTCAAGATCTAGCCCCACTATTTGTACGTGGTTCGGTGTACCATATACATGGGCCACAAGATCCTGAAGTATCTCATGGATTAGCCCAACCTAAACATGAGATAGAGGAGATGGTTGAATGTGGTGAAAGACTATGATTGCGAGATCCTATATCATCCGGGCAAGACTAATGTTGTAGCCGACGCCCTGAGCCATAGAGCTGAGAGTGCTCTGATCCGATATGTGTGTATGAGGATGATAGTGATGACTCTAGTCTTAGATACCATTCGAGAGGCCCAGGTGGAAGCCGTGAGACCGGAGAACCGCAAGAGGGAGCGGGTGTTTAGGCAGGTGTCTGAGTTTGTGACGAAAAGTTGTGGGCTTATGACTTTCCGAGGGCGGATTTGGGTGCCCAATACAGGCGGAGCTCGATGTATATTGATGGAGGAAGCGCATAGATCGAGATTCTCGATCCATCTTGGGGCCACTAAGATGTATTTGGACCTGAAGAGAGATGAAGAGAGATTACTGGTGGCCCTGTATGAAGAGGGATGTTGCTTGGGTAGTCGAGAGGTGGTTGACTTGTCGTCGGGTTAAGGTAGAGCACCAGCATCCACATGGTGCATTACAGCCTCTAGAGATTCCCCAGTGGAAGTGGGAACAAATCTCTATGGACTTTATCACCAAGTTACCGAGGATTACATGTGGAGTTGACGCGATTTGGGTGATTGTGGATCGACTGATGAAGAGCGCCCACTTCCTTGCTATCAGTGAAAGTTCTTCTGCAGAGAGACTGGTCGAGATTTATGTGAGAGAGGTGGTAGCTCGGCATTGAGTGCTGACCTCGATAGTGTCAGATCGAGACGTGCGCTTTACTTCCAGGTTCTGGAAGAAATTTCATGAGGAGTTGGGTACCCGGTTACATTTCAGTACCGCATACCATCCGCAGACAGACGGGCAGAGCGAGCGGACAATTCAGACACTTGAGGACATGCTGCGTGCATGTGTTATGGATTTCGGGGGAAGTTGGGACACTTATATTCCCTTGGCTGAGTTTTCTTACAACAACAACCATCATTCGAGTATTGGTATGCCTCCCGTTGAGCTTCTTTATGGGAGAAGGTGTCAGACTCCCATTTGTTGGGGAGAGGTAGGGCAGCGAGTGATGGGTGGCACTGAGATAGTGCTGAAGACGACTAAGAGGATTTAGCAGGTCAGACAGAGGTTACTGACGGCCCAGAGTCGCCAGAAGAGTTATGCAGATAGGCGACGATCTGAGCTGGAGTTCCAGGTCAGAGATTTTGTACTCTTGAAGGTATCCCCTTGGAAAGGGGTGATATGATACGGGAAACGGGGCAAGCTGGGGCCCCGATACATCGGTCCTTTTAGAGTGGCCGCCACAGTGGGTAAGGTAGCATACCGGTTAGAGCTACCTGCAGAGTTGAGGCAGATCCATAACACCTTCCACGTGTCTTAACTGAGGAAGTGTGTAGCCGATGAGACGGTACTGGTGCCATTATAGGACATTCAGGTGGATGCGAGCCTGAATTATATTGAGAGGCCGATTGCGATCTTGGATCGAAAGGTGAGTGTTCTAAGGAACAAAGAGGTGACCCTGGTTCAGGTCCAGTGGCAACATCGGAGAGGATCTGAGTTGACTTGGGAGCTGGAATCCGAGATGCGAGAGCAGTACCCAGAGCTATTTCTAGACCATGACTTCGAGGGCGAAGTCTGATTCTAGTAGGAGAGAATTGTAACATCCGGTCTTCCAGGTATATTGTTTATTTATTTATTTTTAAGGTCTATTGAGCAACTCGACGAGTTAATGCTACAACTCGTTGAGTAGAGTCGCGTTGTGCCACGTGGGATTAATGATCTACTCCACGAGTCAGAGAGCCGACTTGCTGAGTAGACGCTGTGAAGTGAAACCCTAAATCCCCAGGTTTGGGGCCTATTTAAGGGCACTTATAGCCTCATTTGCGGATCATCAGCTGCTTACCTTCACTGAGAGAAACCCTAATCGTCTTTGAGATAATAGAGAGAGTGTTGAGAAAATATTAAGTATCTTGGTGCATCTTTGGAAGAGAAGACAAGGATTTTAAGCAAGGATCAAGATGAGGCTGTTAGATCTGTTGCTATTCATCCAAGAGCTTTTGTAAAAGGTACAAAGTTTATACCTTTCTCATTAGTTTGGGTAGATCTCATATTATTGGAATTTAGGGCTTCTTTTACATCTAATATTGGGACTTTAAGTGTATTAATCACATATAGAGATTTGGAATTCAGATATTGAACTTGTGAGGTCCCTAGAGTCTAAAGGTCCTTGCTTTATTCAGCCATAATAGAGCCTTGAGTGAAAAACCCTTAATAGAGCATGTTCTTGGAATTTCAAGCCCTAAGTGCCATGCATGAACGTAAAGCTCGTGGCTTTATGTGATAAACGAGCCTTGAGAGCTTAGATCTAGAGTGTGAGAGGGTTTTTTGCCTTGAAATCGTCTGATTACGACATGGGTCTGGATGGACTCGCCGAGTCGATGAGCCGACTCGACGAGTTAGTTAGGGTTTGTCCTGATAAGTTGGCCATGCTGTAGCTCAGCGAGTTAGGGGGTTAACTCCACGAGCTGGACCTTTGTGAGACTTCTCGGGAACGAGTGGACTAGACGAGTCACATGAGTGCACTCGGCGAGTCAGGTCAAACCTGGACTGCTGACTCGAGTTTTACTTCTGTTGACTTTAGGGTTTGGTCAACATGAGTAATGGAGACCATGGAGGGGTAAAATGGTCTTGTACCCATTCTAAGAGTTAGAGAGAAAGATAGAACAACTTTTGTTGTATTTGAGTATGAGTAGAGTATTAATTAGAGATAATTATCCAATGTGTTAGGCGGAGGCTAGTTTGAGATTTCCGAGTACGAGACTTTTACTTGCTAGCTTACGATGTGAGTCTTTTCACTATACTTACCATAAGTGGTATCTTTGTGTGACTGAGATGCTTATTGTGCTTACCTGTATATCTTAATATTCTGCATTATGTCTTTGTGATTTATGCTGAGTATTCTTATTATGAGCTTATTGAGTTGGGGCCGAAGGGTCCCACTAAGACACATTGACCGGAGGGTCTTCTTGAGTTATAGCATAGAGTGGATAATGAACTGTGCGTGGTATTTTGGGGAACTCACTAATCTTCATGCTTACCGTGTTATGTGTTATGTGTTTCGAGTACTTCTCAGGATCACGGGAAGGCGTCGGCTTGATTGTACACACATCAAAGATTTAGTTATGATTGAGAGGATCCTGGAGTTTTGATATATATAGTTTTTGGATATTAGATTTGATGATTTAACATTGTGACATTTTGTTATTTTATTATTGAGATAAATGTGTTTTGAAATTGAAAATTTTGGTTTGAAAATTTACGTCGTTATAGAGTGGCTCGGGTGATCTGTCTAGCTAGCATCCTGCAGAAACGTGTGGCATGCCCTTTTCTATTGCAATTATTGCAGTGAAGCTCTCAGAAAAATCCAACATGATGGAAGTCACACTTGTTGCATTTAGGCAGTTTCCCCGCATATGGTTTCGTCAGCACGGAGTCAGTAGGGGTAGTGGTGGCATGAGCTGCCACAATTAGTTGTCTTTTGACTGGTTTCTGAGTCGAACGACCCCTTTTCTTGTTCCAAAACTTTTCTTTCTTGGGTAGTGCCCCTCCATTGTCGCGGGAGTTCTTAGTTTTGCAACTTGGGGTCCCTTGCAGGAACATGTTCGCTGGTGACCTTGGTTGTCACCTTGATTGGAACTTGTGGCACTATTCTCGTTTCCATTTGGGTTTAGCGTTAAGTTGCGTCATGACGGCCGACACGACGACTATCACAGCGGCTTGAAATGTAGCGGGTTCCATTTGTAGAACTGGTGTTTCGCAGGTATGTTGGCTACTTCCGCGTTGCGACTTGATTCTGTTGTATGGAACGAAATGAGCTCGTAAGTATTTATGGTCGTTACTAGTTGTATCCCATCTATTTTTTATGTTCATGTTTATTTAAACAACATGTTTTGTTGTATGATTCCCGAATGTTTCGACCAACATCATCATAATGTACTTATGGTGGTAAGTAGTAGTAGGCATTGTATGAACATTAAGTTATCAAAATAGAACATTGTCGTCAATACATTTAGTTGATTCGGGTTACATGGGTTCCTGGACGGCATACCTCTCTTGGTTCACTACTACTAACTATGATGAAAAATGTAATAAGCCTAAGACATAGTGTAAGCAGTGTAGCCACTAACTCACTTGGCTATACTAGTCTACCATATACCAAAATGACGCACAAGGTGCCTAGCCATTTCACTCATTTCGCGAGTGGCCTCCTTCGCTCTCTGTTTTGCTAAGGCTGCCCTAGCTTCAACTTCAAGGATTTGTTGTCTCATGGTGGCCACTTCCTCCTCTAAGGACTTTACACGGTCTGTAATGTTCTCCTGCTCTTCTTGTTGGTTCAATATGGCTCCTGAATGGTGTTCTTGTTCTTCGTGGATGCGTCGAATTCGCATTGTCGCATTCCAGGCTTCGCCTCCAATCTCTTGTACCTCATGATGAAGAACCTGAACCTGGGTGTCTAGACGGGCCAGTTGTGGTACAATCGGAGGTAGCGCTTGATTTGTGAGGGTATTGGGGCCCGGAGTATGGTGTAGTGGGTGCATGTCAAATGCGGATCGACGGTCGTCTCCTCTAGCCCAGGCATGTAGCTGGGTTGCCCCTTGTGGAGGTGCATCTTGGACAGAGGTAGATGTCAACAATGAAGCTTGTCCCTGAATGGGGAAATATTTTCATACTAAGAATGTTCATCTAAAGAGGACCCCTATTGGGTGTCTACATACCTGGAAGGAAGGAGGTGAAAGGGTCTCTTGCCTGCTCCTGATAGTGTAAGGTTTGCTAATGATTTCTCTAGTGATTTTCTCCTCATCTGACCCCTCATCGGAATCCACCTCCTCTTAATCCACCTCTTGGTATTCTTTAGGACCCTCTTCTGGGTTTTCCTCATGAGCCTCTTCTGGCTCCTCCTCGATCCATCCGTTGGCTGCTATGGCAGGGTAGTAGGGGTCTTCATGGTGAAATTCAGCCATGTCGCCTGCGCGAGAATAGAGGTATAAGAACTACATAGAGGGTTTAAGCGTATGCTTCTATGGTATCCTAAAATACTCCTATATTATCTTAAATGTTGCGATTGATTCTTGGTATCTTAGTGTTGGTAAGTTTTAGACTCGTCATTCACTACGACTATTTCCCAGCATATGGTAGTCACACCTCGGATAAATATAGTCCATCAGGCTATATTTATTCAAGGTCTAATTACATATCCCAAGGCCTATCCGTAGTTTCCAACTCATCATACTACTTTTATTATTCTCTCGTTATGACACTGTCCTAACTTGTATGTACTTATACTTTACTTAAAATATTATGATATTTTTAAAAGTATATTTGTAGTCAAAGTGTTTTAACCCCATTGTGTTTATAGTTGTATATCTTATATGGTTCGATATAATAGTTCACTATAAACAATGCTCTAATACCAATATGTCACACCCCCAAACCAGAACGGCAGAAACGTCTGGGGGTAGATGGAGTGAATTCATGTATAGTGCCATAACAATTGAATATAAATGAATCATAGCAACCCAAACATCATACATTGAGATTACAAGTTTACATTGTTTACAAACTCCGCTTACTTAAAAATTAAATACAAATACTGAAAAGTAGAAAACATGATGCAGCGCCACCTGCCCTAAAAAAATTACATACCTGTTTACTGGTTTCCAGAGAATACAAGTGATTTTGAAAAGTGTCAACAATTAAGTTGGTGAGTTTATAAGCATTTTGTGAGAGAAGGATTTGTAAAGGTTTCGTGTAAAATAATTTTTGTATGTTTCCAGAAAATCCAATATTTTCTTAAATATGAACTGTAATCTTATACCCTAAGATCGAAAATGTAAGTAATGTTGCACTGATAAATAATATGTAGTTTTATCTTTTTATAAAACTAGTGAAGTGTAAGTTACCCCGTAAACCGAGTAGTTTTGTTAATCCCTATGTGAGTTATTATGATTGATATGCCTGAATGACATTCTTCACGCGTCGGAGTTGGTAGACATTTGTCACCCTAGACTTTCCGGTCTAACTGTAGCTAACAACTGAGGTGTGGGGTTGTCAATCCCGTATAAATCTATATACAATTATCACGCTCTCCCTCAAGGAGGCTCTGGTTATAATGCAGGACTTAAGGTGTACACTAGGTAGGTACGGTGAAGCGAATGTCTCACAAGAGCATCCACAGATTTACGTGAAATATAACTCCTTTTTCTTGTAAATGACATAATTATACCTTTAAATAATTATATGTTTGTTTCGTAATGATAGTGTAGTGTTTGTGACTTCCAAACTATACCAATTATAGTTTATTATGTGTGTTTGTCAAGACTACTTGTATATATATATATATATATATATATATATATATATATATATATATATATATAGACACACACACACACACACACATATATATATATATATATATATATATATATATATATATATATATATATATATATATATATAAAAGTTAACATGTCTAGATGTTTTAAAAGAATATCTCATGTAAACTTACATCTAACACATGTTTAAGAACTTTTAGTATGATAAAGACAATTTCTAGTTTTTGACTTTTCTGTCCATATTTTTAGAAAAATTATAGAAAAATCATCGTAAGTCGAAATTTGGGTCCGTAAACTCTCAGAGCTTAGTCCATAATATTTTTCCCTGGCCTTAAGTGGTCCCTAACCAGAGTAAAAATGTTCAATTTTACAGTCTGGTCTGAAAATGTTCTGAAATGATAGTCAGTTTTGTAAAAATCACCATAAATTGTAAAAAAAATCTTAATAATGCGTGCGAGTAGTCCTTAAAAAGGTATAGACCTGAATTATTTTCCTATTTAACAGTTTTGAAATATATTAAGTTTAAGAAGAATAAAACAGACCGTGAACAGATCACAACTTTTCCGTAAAAAGCTGAATTTTAAGCTTAGATATGTTGTAGTGACCTAACTTGTATTTTTTAGTTTACAAATCCTTTAGATCATCCAAATAGGGTTTGTTTACTTGTATTCTACCCCCACCCCCCACCCCCCCCCCCCCCCAAAAAAAAAAAAAACTTGGAAAAACTATAAAATGAAGGGGTATGAACTCACCTTGAGTGGATTTCTTAGTGGATAAAGAGATGAAGATGAAGATCCTCAAGCTTAGAACACTTGAAGATGATTGAAGAACACTTGAAGTTGGTATTACCCTATGGATAATAACACATATAAATGTGTGTAGATATAACAAAACTAGTATGAATGTGTATAAAACACTATATTAGCGAGTAATGCTTACCAAAAATCCTAAGAACCAACTTGGAGGGATGGATCTTTGGAAGACTTGAACTTGTTCTTAAGAGGATTATGGAGGAATGAATAAGATGAAGTGAGATATGAAGATGAAGAGAGAGAGGGAGAGAGGGAGAGAGAGAGAGAGAGAGAGAGAGAGAGAAAGGAGGGGGAGAGGTGAACGAAATTTATTTGGGAGGTAGGGTGGTGGGGTGGGTAGGGGGTAAGGGGTGGGGTGAGGTGATGTTTGCATTGTTATATGTTGGGTAATGATCTTGATACATGTTGGTTAATGTTTTATGTTGGGAAAAGATGTAACACTCATTTCACTAAGTTATTTTTATAAAAATCTAGGTAATTTATAAAAGTGGGGTAATTTTTATAAAAAAAAATGATATTCTTTATAAAAATGTGGTATTTTTATAAAGAAAATATGGTATAAATGATGTATAAATATTTAATTTGAATTATAAAATTTCAAATTGTTAATAAAATCATTATAATAATATGTTACACGAAAATTAGGTTGATCCCTAAATTATTTTCGTTAAAAGTTGGACGTTTTAGGCCGGGTATGGAATTTGTCGTATTTAGTGACGAATTCACCAAAAATTTATATTTGTAGCATTTGTTATTAATTTGCCATGTAGTTTAAGGATTATGAATTCCACTACCTTGTGCTATGAATATGATATATACTAAAATAATATAAAATTGAAGTACCAAATTGTTATGATACTAACCTTATTTAGGATTTATGTTCTATAATTTTCAATAAGAGTAGTGCTTTGTATTATAACTTGTCAATCGTACATTGGACACATTAAGGAATATCACAATTCACCTAAAATTATAATACAAGTTGAGTTGACTTGGTTGACTTTTGTTGACTTTGTTTGACCAAGAATTGACAGTTGTCACACACACACACACACACACACACACACACACACACACACACACACACATATATATATATATATATATATATATATATAGGAATTTAGGGCTAGGTTATTTTGTTTTTTACATTTATTGTGTGCTAGAATGCACTATTAGGAATTTAGTAAATTAAATAAATATAGATATTAATGATTTCCATAATTGTATAAATATTAAATGATATCCATAATTATAATTCTCTTTTTATGGAAACTAATTAAAACTATCATTAATGTCAGCAATAACATTCTTTTAGAATGAATTCGCATCTAGGATTTTATATATGAGTTCGTATTTTGTTTCGGGACTCACTCACTTAAAATACAATAAAGTTGCATGGAATATAAAGAACGAGAGCATAATCTACTACAATACACTCTCATTCTGCTGGAATACACTCTCATTCCTCTAGATATGAATTCATTCTGAAAGAATATTATTGTTGACATTAATGAAAAATTTAATTAGTTTCCATAAAAATGAGTTATAAGTATGGATAACATTTAATATAAATATAATTAATACTAAATTCCTATTGGTGCATTATAGCACACAATAGATGTGAAAAACATTTGAACCTATCTCTCTCTCTCTCTCTCTCTCTCTCTATATATATATATATATATATATATATATATATATATATATATATATATATATATATATATATATATATATATATATATATATATATATGAAATGTGAATATACCCTTAAGGGTATATAAGGTTAGGTATCCATTTCTCAAAAACTAGTAGTTTTATCACTTCTTTGATTTTCTGAAAGAAAAAAAAACAATTTCCATAATCTATAGGAATCATCAAACACAAAAGGTGCTCGATTTAGAGTCTGATCATACCGGCCATTCACATGTCTGGTTAGCCGTCGTTGTTTACAATTGAAGCCCTTCCCTTGTTCGCCAACTATCTCACCTACGAAGCAACACATGTTCACACCGGCCCGACGAGACGATGCAGATAGCCCCGCAGCCTCTACTTAGTCGCAACAACGTAATAAATCGACTTGAAACTTGGTATATTCTCGGTTAATAAAACACTTTCCCATCTTCAAATTCCCCTTCTTTATGTATTATTTATTCTATTCATCTTCAATTTAGAGTCTGATTAGTTGAGTTGATTAGTTTCTTGATTCAATGAAATGTGTCTTTACTCTTTACATCATTCTAAATTGGTTTGAAATAATGGATTGGTTTGAAATAATGTATCTCTAAATATCTGATGTATAATTGGGGATGTCTAATTCCATCTTTTTTAACAGGGGAAAAAGATATGATTGTGCACATAAGGTGCTCAATAAAATGTCTAAATCAATGGATGGAGTTTTCAAGGCTTTTAAGAAGAGGTATAAGCCATGGAAGATAGTTATCAATCTGGTTGACGTCCATTCTGGTGATTTTTTAGCTGTTTCAAAGATTCGTGGAAGATGAGGTGGCTTTGAAACATTGGAGAAGTGGGTCCCTGGCTTATTTGCTGGTCATACAACAATTTGTTTGAAGGATGAATTCGGTAATCTTTGGGTTAGGTAATCAGGACACGAGAATTAAAAGGTATGGTGTCTCTGCTCTTCATATATCTATAGTAGCGATATCAATTTATCATTTTGAATGTTTAATCTTGTAAGGTGAGGAAATTATTGTGACGATTCCTTGGGATGAATGGTGAAAATTGGCACTTAAGGACGATTCTAACCGTCAAATAGTTTTGTTACCACTACATACTGATGTCCGTGAAGAGACAAAGGTAAAAAGTACATTGATGTTTTTCTTTCCAATGTTTTGACAACATATATGCAGATAATGTTAAAAGTTTTTGAAAATTGGTTTATTTAACATGGTTTGGATTTGTATGGAATTCTTTAAGAGACAGAAAAACGAGGCATGTCTTTTGATGAGTTGCTAACAATCCCAGAAAATGATGAATGAATGTACAGTGATAGGAAATCAACAACTTGTGTTGCTTTCATTCTGCAATGGACTGAAAAGATGAAGTGTTGGAAGAATTATAGGAACTCTAGAAAACGTTTGTGTTGTTGTATAGTGAATAGACTATGTATACGTTGACAGAAAATGTATAAATCATAAGTATTATTTTTGTTGATTGAGCTAAAGTAATAACCCACTTTTCATATTTATCCGAAATATGAATTTACTTATCATTTTTAATTAAAATTGTCAAATGAGATTTTTTACTTTTGGTCGTATTGTTTAGTGAATTAAACTTCCCTATCATTAAGTTCTCGAGACATGTTCTTGAGGTTTGTTCTTAGAAATTACATACCATTTTTAGGACAAGGGCAAAATTATCCAACAATATGAAAAACCATCATACTTTATTTTATTTTCACCAAATAGCATCATACTTCCATTTTTCACAAAATATTAGCATACTTTCATTTTTAACCCACAATTTCATAAAAGTTACATTTTTAACCACAATTACAAAAAAGTAACATTTTTAACCACAATTACAAAAAAGTAACATTTTTAACCACAATTACAAAAAAGTAAAATTTTTAACCCAAAAAGACAACATGCTTTCGTTTTTACCCCACAATTGTAGAAAAGTTACATTTTTAACCCATAATTGCAGAAAAGTTACATTTTTATCCTAAAAAGACAACATGCTTTTGCTTTTAACCCGCAATTGTAGAAAAGTTACATTTTTAACCCACAATTGCAGAAAAGTTACATTTTTAATCCATAATTGCAGAAAAAGTTACATTTTCACCCAAAAAGACAACATGCTTTCGTTTTTAACCCACAATTGTAGAAAAGTTACATTTTTAACCCAAAAAGACAACATGCTTTTGTTTTTAACCCACAATAGCAACATAATTTTGTTTTTCACCCACAATAGCAACATATTTTCATTTTATACCCACAATAGCATCTTATTGTTGTTTTCAACCACAATAGCATAATATTTTTGTTTTTCACCCATAATAGTATCATATTTTCATTTTTAATCCATAACAGAATCATCTTTTTCGTTCCTCACCCAAAATGGCAACCTAATTTCAGTTTTGACATGTATTTTCAGTTTTGACTCATTATGGCAACCTATTTTTCAGTTTTTACCCATAATAGAATTGATTTTTCAGTTTTAACCCATTATTGACATGTAATTGAACAAAAAAGAGAATGTGAAGATAAACTATCTAGAATGACATCCTACTTTCATTTGAAACACATAAGAACAACCAACATTCAATTTTAAACACAAAAATTATAAATAATCAACATTTTTCATTCGAAAACAATAAAAAGTCTTAAGAAACATAAAACATATCCAAATTATTCATACATTGTTAACCAAAAAATAATGTCAAAAATACCAGGAAGCATATGGATTTTTCCTTTGCTCGCAAAAATAACACATCTCATCATTATGTCTTTTCCAATGACTCATCTGCCTGATACATAAAAAAAATATTGTTAATATAATTATTAGAGTTCTAAATCATGAAAATTAAATTAATATTATAAGTACCTTTCTTTTTGAACAACTAGTAGCGTAATGACCCAATCATTGACAGTAAGAGCATGTACATTTTTTGGGGCTTCTAAAGAAGACTTGATTCTACTAGCAATTTTAGGACGCCCTTTTGTAGTAGTTGGACCAAGAGGATCACAGATAGATAATTGTAGCATCGTATCTATTTGTGAAACTCCCAAATAAGAACCTTGAGATGCATTCTCCAAAGACATAGATTTCATTCGATTTGTTTGATCATCTAAAAGACTTATCAATAACATATTGACTTTTTGTATCTCCGAAGAGGAGTCTCTTGCTTGTTTAATTAGTTTAGTAAAATTTCAATGGACGCACCATAGTGTGTAGGCACTAACTCCATTTTCATTATTCATTTCTCCAAGTCCAATACTAGCACTACCCAGTTTGTACCAAACATTAAGGGTCCATCGTGGTTAAATATAGTGACTCGGGAGTTCTTCAACATGCTTCTTCTTCATCACATATAGACTATGTTTGCATAAAATCCTATTTGTCTCATACTTAGCACAAGAACATGTGATGCTGACTTGATCCAAAGAACGAAAGGTAACAATTCACCAATATTTTTTATCAACATCCAATTGCCCAACTCGGTATGTGCTTTCTTCTGTAGCTTTTCCTATAGTCTCGTGAGTCAAATTGGTAATAGCTTCGGTCCATTCTTTTTTGAAAGTGTCAAAAATCTTTCTGGTATAACATTAACCTGCTTTTGCTTCGATTGGATGAAGTAAAGAAAGAACCGGCCTCGAGTTCATAGTCTTGAAGTCTTCATCTTCTTCGGCGACCCTTCGAGACTCAACTGCTTTGTCGTATTGTACAACAAATTCATTCAACATGGTCCTCAAGTTAACAAACCCATCAAAAAATGAATTGATACTCTCACTTCGTCCGGTTGTGGTCATATCAGCAAAGAAAGTATCATTTAAAAAGGGTTTAGCCCAATACATAAGTTGGTTATACATGTCACTAATCCAAAAATTGCTTTCCAGTTCATATTTACTACTCATAACTTCCCATGTTGCTTCAAATTGTTCAATGGTGTCACTATTTACCCATTGTTTGTGCATTTCTTGAAAATCACTATAATGGGAAACATACGATCGAAGGTGCTCAGTTTCATGCTTCATGATATGCCATGAACAAAAGCGTTGTCTAGTCTTTGGAAACACTTTTATTATTTCATTGCCCATTGCTTTGTCTTGATCTGTTATAATTTCCTTCAGATACTTGTTAAACATACATTTGAGGAAATGTTCAAATAACCATTCAAATGTCTCTTCCTTTTCGTTTTCAAGCAATGCTCCACTAAATAGTATAGACTTCCCATGATGATTCACCCCAGTAAAGGGTGCAAAAGGCATCTTGAACTTGTTAGTCATATAAGTGACATCAAACACAACAACATCTTTGAATTTTGTATAGGCATCTCTTGCTCTACCATCAGCCCAAAAGATATCTCTAGGATACCCATCATCAGACAAATCCCTGACAAAATATTGGTCACTATCAACTAATGTTTTATCTCGAAAATGTTTTATAACTCCATAGAACTCCTTTCCTATATGTTGTTTTCGTTTCTCATATAAGACATCGACACATTGCTTTGAAGTAACACCAGCTAAATTTGAGTTTTTCATTGTATTAACAGCCTTTTTAATCTGAGAAGGTTTCAACCCTGCTTGACCAAAGTGCACCACAAGAGATTTACCTTCTATTGAACGGTGGAAATTGATATGAGATCGATGCTTCATCACCTTCGTAGGTGTCATGGTCAACTCATGAGTGTGTGTGTCATTAAACGAATCCACCAACCATTTCCCATCATCCTGTCTTGTTATTCGAAGCTTTGCTTGACATCCAGTTCTAACATCTCTACGATGTTTTTTTCTCATTTTCACTTGAAGCATTTTTGTCCATTTTTTGAAACCTTCGTTGTTGGATACATATATCTTCCAAAAAGGCTCATTTGTTATAGGAGTTTTAATTGTGTCATATCTACGTATATCAAAGCCATGCAAAAATGAATAATCATTATAAGATGTATAGGCATCATCGGATGTATCAAAAACCTTTCCCAGAATACTTTCATCTTTAACTTCATCTTCATCAAATTCAGTGTTCACACTGATACTGTTTATTTTTTCATATTCATATGTTGCTTCCACGTAATCATTTGTGTCAATATCTTCAGTTATATATGGTTCTATATCTTGATTAATTGCTTTAGATTCACTCATTATGGCATGCAATAGACAATGCATATTTCCAAATAAAATATTAACACCAAATTGTTTTATATTGAATATAATGGAAACATTATACATAAAAAAACACAATTACAACCAATTGACTTTTTCCATTCCCAATCAACAAATTTCATTAAAAAAAACATTAAAAATTGTTAAGCTTCAAAAATACTATATAAAAATGACTTTCCATTCCCAATAAATGCATATAAAATGAACAAAGAACAACAATTATCAAATTAACATGTATAAGTTCATCGTAAAACATAAAAATTCGCCAGTACTTCATAATGACATCTCTTGGGCTCTAACACATTAACACATTATAACATAACAGGATCCCTACACTTGTTGTAACTATGGTTGATAGAATTGTAACCAAAACTAGCTTGTGCGTGCAATTTTTGTCAGCATGTTCATAATCCATAGTTTTTGCTATTTGAGAACAATTGTTTTTCCTATGAAAATAGTGACAAACATTGTGGAACTATGTTTCTTGGGTACAAGAAGCATCTACTTTTGTGACAAGCAAAACTCCTAAAACTGGACATACAAACAAATTGAATATATGATTGTGTGATAAAAAGTTGTAAAAAAATTACTTAGAAGAGCTCTTAAAGGCATCACGATTTTTGTAGGTATGCAGCAGCCACACTCTCGTTAGTTTCTATGAATCAAGCCTGTAAATTCTAATTTATTTGAAATCGTTTTTTGTGATGGTATGGGAATTTTGTTTTTCTTTTGCAACCAGTCGATGATGGAAGCAGCTGATCAAGGATGCAACATGTGAATTCTGATAATCCGATTTATTTGAAATCTTTTTTTTTGTGATAGTATGATGATTTTGTTTTTCTTTCACAACCAGTTGATGATGAAAGCAACCAATCATGGACGTAGAAAATCAAGGAGAATTAAGTTTCGGTATCATCAGTGAAAAAGGAAACACGTATATGGAATTAAACCAATAATTAAAACTATATAGTTTTAAGGAATGGGTACCTAACCTTATATACCCTTAAGGGTTTATTCACTTTTCCATATATATATATATATATATATATATATATATATATATATATATATATATATATATATATATATATATATATATATATAGTTAGGTTATTTTGTTTCTAGTAACTATTGTCTGTCAGAATGCCCAAATCTAGACCATCAGATGAAATATAATCAAAGGTCATGATCTGAGGGTCTATGATAGTAGAATAGGATAACATATACCATATAATCACACAAATTTCAGCATAAGGGCATTTTAGTCAATTAACCTATATTAAAAAAAGGAAATTTTCGGATTTTTAGGGATAATTAATTATTTTATTTTTAAAAATATGAATATTTTAAATTAATTCAAAATTAAAAATCCGATTTTATTCTGTCAGAATGATAGAATGTTAACCATAAACTAGTAAATATATATTTAGATTTTATTCTGTCAGAATGTCAACCATAAACTAGTAAATACATTCTAAAAAGAATACACAAAATCAATTCTTGAACTAATAATATATCAAATAATTACATTGTATAATTGTGATTCATTGAATAATAACAACATTCTGAAAGGAAAAAGAAAAAAAAACATCAAAATCTAACAAAAACACTAATATGTTCTGAGAGAATATTATTTTTTATCAACACTTTACACATTATAGCATAACACATTCTAGTATAATACACTCTCGTTCTTTATGTTTTCTTCCTTCTCCACATCAATGTTAGTCTCTTCAAAACCTAAATCCACAAAGAAAACACAATCAAGTTTCAAAAATTAAAAAATTCAATGCATTGTAAGATAATAAAAACTATAAATTCTAACAGAATGTATTAAAGACTATAAAGTTTGACAGAATATAGTAGAAAATAAAAGCTATAAATTCTGACAGAATATAGTAGAGACTATAAAGTCAACCATAAAGTATCACAAATTCATCACCAGTTACACAAATGTACTTGTTGTTGAAAATTATTCTAAAAAATTCTAACAGAATACATTTATATAAATAAATTCTAATAGAATACATTACATAATTCAAGAGTTGTGATTGAATACAGAGTTCAAGAGTTGTGATTGAATCATCAACACACAACTACATTCATTCCCAGTCATGAATTCAAGAAACAAACACACATTTATATCGATTTAGAAATATGAACACCAATTTTGATTTTTTCGAAACAATATCCAACTTATGACTGTGAAGTGCAAGTTGTATCAAAATATTTCTTCAATCGAACAGAAATAAAACATTGAAGAAATCGAATTTAATAAGATGATGAACACAATCTCGATCTTGAATCAAAACCGAGATAAAGTCAATCTTGATTGACGTAAATAATTTCAAGTTATATCCCCTAGTTGTTGGATTATCGGACCAGAGAAAAAAGAACAGGAGGCTGTCAGAGCATACTTCCGTCCACGTACCTTTAATCGCCGGGATTTCCTCACCGTTCGCTCCTTACTTCTCATTCGCGTTCACGGACCCCACAGCAGCGCCACTACTCCTCTGCATCCCCTTCTTCAGCCTCATCAACCCAAGAGTCCATCATCGATTGCGAGACGAGAGTATTGTTGGATTAGTGTCTAAGTCCATAACTATTTTGGTATGTACTTGACCCGATTGTGCATGGTCCTTTTGGGTTGCCTTCACCAAAGCAACTTGATTGGAGAAATAAATAAAGAGAGAGGTTATTATGATTTATTAATATGTTATAAGAATAATATATTAAAGGAGAAATCATATTTGTTTAATTAATATTGGTCAATAATTAATTAAGAATTAATTTTGTGATCAAATGTAATTAATTAAACTAGAGGGGCTGAATTGTAATTATGTGATAGTTGCAAAATAGGGCAATGGTTATCCTTGTTATAGGATGGACGAATTCAAGGATAAGGATATCCTTAAAATCGTCCAAAGGTCCAAGAGATAGGGATTTCCAAGGCTTATCTTATGGTTGCTTGATGGGCAAGTAACTAGATAAGGATAAGGACTGAAACCCTAATCCCAACCCTATATAAAGACCCCTAAGGCCTTAGGATTTCGTACACTTGATCCCTAGAAGTCCTAAGGACGAAATCTTATACCTCTCCTCTCTCCGTATATCTTCTCCATTTGCTCTTGGTGTTTGTAAGCAATTAGAGGAGTGACACTTGTGACTCTAAGCCTTCCAAAGTCAATTCAAGGAGGAATTAGGATTGTTATTGCTACATAACAATCAAGGTAATATCTTAAACCTAATTATATGTTAATATTGATTTCCATATGCTAGATTTAGGGTTTATAGTCTTGGATTCAAAGCATGTACAATAGAGAAACCTAGATCCAAGCATTAGGGTTTGTATGAGCACATAGGATGTCTTATGACCAAGACCCATCAGTGGTATCAGAGACTAGCTTGGTTTCAATTGTATTGATGCATTGTATATCTGAAAATTTCGATTTTTGGTATTATGGAGGCTAGACTCGCCGAGTCCATAGCTGAACTCGCCGAGTCCAAGGTGACTCGACGAGTCCAGGCTTGACTCGACGAGTCAACTCGTCAGATGGAGGTTATCTCGTGATTTCTTGCTGTTTTTGCATTGGGATAGTTACCTTATCATGTTAGATCAATATTAATCCGATTATATGATATATTTGACTATATTTTTGATCTAATTGAAGATATTTATCAATTAATAAGATAATTGTTTCCTTATAAGATAATTGATTAATTATTTTGACTAAATTGATAAATTGTTTTGCAAGAAATCATTAAATAAATCAAATATGCATAATTATGTGATTAAATGTTAATTTGAATTATTTGTTATTTGATCCTTGTTGTTATGAAAAGTTTCATATTTTGCCCTTTAGGTTTTATAGTTTAAATTTGAACCCAAAAGTTTTGTTGTTTTGAAATTTAAATAGTTAAAACCCTAATGTTTTGAAAAAAGGTTTCAAAACTTGCCCTCAAGTTTTGTAATTTAAATTTTGATTAAATAGTTTAATTTTGATGTATATTTAAATTCTAAACCCTAATGTGTTGAAATGTTTCAAAAATTGCCCTCAAGTTTTGGAATTTAAAAGTTGATTAAAAGTTTAATTAGGAATGTTAAATTCTAAAAACCTAGCATAGTTTTGAAAAAGTTTAAATCACACCCTTATGGTTTTATTAATTAATTAAGGTGTATAATTAAAGGAAGTTTAATAAATCCATAAAAGTTTAGGTTTACAATTTAATTGAATTAAAAGTATAATTGTTAAATTAGACCACCTAGTATTTTGAAAGTATAAAATACACCCTATACTATATATAACATTAAAAGTCTAACATTATATATATGTATGAGTAAAAGTCAGTCTTAGCGTTAGTAGGCCTCATTCACGAAGCTGGTCTATAAGGGGTGTTTAAGGAAATTGCCTATAAAATGGCGATTGAATGGGTATCCACTCTTACCCACCGCACTCTTGACTAGTGGAGGGTCGTTAGCCGAACGGGTAGGATAGGACAAAAACCTTCCATTATAAGTATAATGAAGTATAAAAGTAACTAAATGTTTTCATTAAATTCCCAATCTTAGTTTTCATAGGTTTAAAACTTAAATTTCTTTTTTTCGTTTTTCGTGGTGGAAATTAGTGAATCGTCATTCACTTACCTTCAAATATTCTGCAATTAGGGTTACAGCATCCCTCTCCCGAGTTGTAGAATATTGTGTTGGGTCCTAGCCTTAGTATTTCATTTGGGTGATTTACTAAGGACTCGATCAATCAACTAACTTGAATTTGTTTTTCTCCCGTTTTGTAGATGTCAAAGTTCGACAACTATGGTCTTCCCAAATCCCGTGGAACAAGCATTCCACATGAAGATGGTATTCCACGATTCAATCGAGGAACGAGAAATCATGCTTCACTTCCTCCTCCTCCTCCTATTGTTCTCCCCAACCCACAAGATCGAAGAATTGAAAGGTTCAATATCACTAAAGCCCTATTGGAAATGAAACATGAAGATGGTAAACACGTGTGTGCCCACGTTCTAGGAATGAAATCACACATTGATAGGTTGATAATGTTGGGTGTGTCATTCCCAGATGAGTTGGCTGTGAATTGGGTTTTGCAGTCACTTCCTGAATCATATAATGAGTTCAAAAGAAAGTATTATATGATGAATCATGACGACAACCTCATTGACCTAACTTACATGCTCATTGCTGCTGAATCAGAAATGATTTGGCGAAGCAATGGAGCGTATTTGTTGGAAAAGTCAACCGACCATGCTTCCGAGGACGTTCTAGGAGAACCGACCTGCGTTTACTGCCAAAAGAAAGGGCGTTGGATACAAGTCTGCCCAAAGAGCCTGAAGAGTCCAAAAGATGGGAGAGTCAAAGAGTATGGCTGCGCTTCAGGTAAAATCCACTATCTAACTCCATTAAGTTCCTATTCATTAATTCTTAATACATAATGTAATAAGATTGCATTTGAATGTTTTACAGGATCGGTGAAAAGAAAGGAAGCTTGGTGAAAGAGCAAGATGAATCTAATCACAAGGAATGGATCTTGATCGCATGGACTTGAAAATTAGATTTTGATCTTAGATAGTTATGATAGAGTTGTTAGAAAATTTTCTTTTGAAATACATAGTTTTCAATGGATTTTGCATTGTAAGGACAAATGTTTTCCGCTGCTTTTATAAATAAAATAAATTTTCGTATGACTTATTTATTTGTTTGTTTATTTCCTTACAATGAAATCATTATGAAAATTGGTGTTTGCATATTTCTACAACAAATGGATTTGGTTCTTATTATATTATGGAAAGTCGAGAATTTACCAAATAGGGAGAGTTTCTCATCGCCCAAGTTTCAATTGGACAGAAATTTGGAATCATGCAACTTGGTTGCACGATGAATGAGAAATTTCTTATTTGGAAATTAGACTAATTCGTTGACAAGGTGTCAAGTGAAGGACTAGGAGATCGAGCACACAAAGTTGCGTGCTGATCAAATCCGCCATAAAAGTAACAATGATATTCGTCATGATTTATTAAAGGTTTAGTAAATATGATTATACTTATAAGATTAAGTGTAATTCTGAATTGATTGAAAAGGTTTAAATCAATAGTAGAACGAATAAGAAGAATCAAGTAGGCAGAAAGATAAAAGTTTCTCCATTCTAAGAAGAAGGGAGAGTACCTTTTATGCTTTATGATAGGTCTTAATGATTAAGAACCATATCTCAATTGATCCTCTAAGTGAGTCTTAGTACAATTGTATGTTTAAGAAAGAGGAATCAAGGATTGAAGAAATGGTTAAATCAAGAAGTCAATCATACTTCGTTCCAATAACAAGTCTTAAAGTTAAGATTGTGACATTGAGTAAAAAGTATTAAGAAGGTTTATAACATTCATCAATTGTGGAAAGTTGTGATAAGACAAAGACCAACTAGGACCAAAGTTATGAAGTGTTTTGTCTTGATAAAAGCTACACTAACTCTTGAATATTTGTTTGTCAAAGAAATGTTTATTGACAAGAGAATCTTATATGTCAAGGAGTCAGTGGGAGTCTTAATGGTCTTGAAAGGTTTCAAGAACAAATCAAATAAACCTTATCGATCATCACTAGCACACGAGTTGAGGTTTACAACCTATCGTGAAGACATTATTTTGTTTCTGTGCCAATCCAATCGAGTTAATTATGCATGTGAGTCCTATGAGTTCTCATTTGAACGCATAAAAGGCAAAGCACCTTAATCAATGAAAGGTACATTGATAGGAAAGGGTGAGCCGGTTAACTACTTGGAAGACATGGTAGGCAGTTGTGCTACCATAAGGCAAAAAAAAATCAAGATTAAGAAAGTTCGGTCCATATGAGTTTGAATTTGTCGTAAACTTTGGTTTTAACAAATTCACATGGATAAGAACACATACGCCATTTAAATCTAAGTGTCATAAGATTTCCTCCTTCATGAAAACGATTGTGAGGAAATTCTTTCACTAAGAAAGATCTTAAGAAGATAGTGATTGTAAAATTGCATTCTCAAATTCGATTATGGTTACGGCATCTCTTTCCATAATTTGAATTATGAGGTTTGGCAATTGTTTACACACACATATGAACTATCGAAGGCAAAGGTGTATAAGTTCAAGAAGCCTTGATAAAAGATTATCAAAGCATTAAGTATTAGAAACATGGACTTAAGAAATTCAATAGGTATTGCTTTTCTAAAAGTTAAGATGTTCATAAATACATGTCGAAGCTAGTGGGAGCATAAGTGTTATGTTTTATAATAATCATCATGATAGTGGGAGCATAAAAGTTATGATTGTATGATTATTAAGGAAAGTATTGCAAGGTTAGCAATATTAATTATAGAAAACAAGAGTCATACTTTGCAAAGTTGTAAGAGTTGAAAGGTTGTTTTGCTATAATTAAGGGAGAGAATATTATGCTTCATTTCAAATCTAAAGGCTTAGGTTGAGAAATGTTAATAAATTTAGTCAAAGGTACATAGTGTGTTCTTAAAATTTCGATTATGATTATGGCATTCCTCTTCACAATTCGAATTTTGAGAACATAGCAAATAAAACATTATGCGTCGTGTCCCATACGCTTCGGGTATAGGATCGATTGCAAATGCTTTAATGTTTGACCATTCTAAAATTTTCCAAATGTCTAGCGCATTTAGAGGGAAAAAGGACTAAAATCGGTTTTGACTAAAATAATTAAACAACAATCAAAGGACAATCCAAAGTTCGACGAGGATTGGTCGCTTGTGAGTAGTTGGAAGCATGGTATTGGATGGACCATATCGACATTATTATGAATAGAAAAGATTCTATTAAGAATGAGTTGTCATTATGTTTCCATACCGGATGGACCATATTGACATCATTACGAATAGATAAGATTCTATTAAGAATGAGCTGTCATATGGAAAATATGGAAGCGTGTCCATATTGGGAATTGAATATTGAAAATCTATGTCTAGATTAGAAACTTTTATGCCAAAGGATGTTCAAAGGAATGTACTTTGAGTGAGAGACATCATATCTAAGGAATTGTCTTGTAACAATCTCCGATAGAAGACTTTGTAATATCATTGGCAATAGTCTTTGTGACTTTGGTGCATTGGCATTACGAAAGGGTAAGTTGCATAAAATGTTAGAATCTAGCATATTCTGTAAGTGGCAAGAATTTGATATTCTTAAACATATGAAAAATGGATCTGGAGTTGTGAAATGAGAATGATTGGAAATGTGTCCAATGTGATCTAAGTAAGAACCATAGGTAAACATTGTGTGCATGCTAGGAGCATGGGACAAGTGTTGTAATTCAAGTAAGAAGTTGATTACCCGAAATGACAAATAATGAGTAATCGATATGGTGATAAATAAAAGGTGTTTTATTTATACTCAAAGGTTTGAGGCCATATGGGATTAGTATTATTCTTGTGTTTCACATTTGCATGTTTTGACTTCCAGAATAATTGAGTTTATTAAGAATAATCGAATTATTCAAACGCGCCACAGTCGTTCATATGTTGGAAGTAGATATGAATGAAGACTGTCGTGAATTGGTGTGTGGATTGTCTAGAAAAGTATTAGACATAAGCAAATGTTTGCTGCAACGTTCACGAGTGCTTACGAATATGATTTGAGTATTGGATTAAACCCACGCTCACTTGGATCACTCCATGGATTGTATCACGAGTGATTGGTGAGATGATAACATCTTATATTCTTGAAACCGAGATGTGTGAGTTGTATCTTGCGAATCGGTTGCACATTGATAATATGTAAACGCACTAGTAACTTGGTGTTATAAAACATATTGTTGTGTGTGATTTGGTTAGTGAGTGCAAGCAAGCATTGTATCAAAGTTTATCCGTTCCTTTTATCCAAAGTAGTATAAAAGCGATATCTTTGGGCCCCTCGATGATTTAGTGATGACAAACGTAAATGCTCGGACGGGCTTGGGCTAATTTGATTTGTTCAATTAGTCAGTCTTCATAAATCGGAATCGAGATATAGTACAAAGAGAATGATTTGAAATCATATGTCATATGATATCTAGAATGGAGGAATATATGATCCCTTATCTAAGGACACGCGTATCTGATAGGATCAGAGTTGACAACGGCTTTGGAAAGCTACGATTGCAGATCAGGATCCGAAGTCATACGCAGAATAGTTGTTAGACTTATCCAAGTGGGAGACTGTTGGATTAGTGGTGAAGTCCATAACTATTTTGGTATGTACTTGACCCGATTGTGCATGGTCCTTTTGGGTTGCCTTCACCAAAGCAACTTGATTGGAGAAATAAATAAAGAGAGAGGTTATTATGATTTATTAATATGTTATAAGAATAATATATTAAAGGAGAAATCATATTTGTTTAATTAATATTGGTCAATAATTAATTAAGAATTAATTTTGTGATCAAATGTAATTAATTAAACTAGAGGGGCTGAATTGTAATTATGTGATAGTTGCAAAATAGGGAAATGGTTATCCTTGTTAAAGGATGGACGAATTCAAGGATAAGGATATCCTTAAAATCGTCCAAAGGTCCAAGAGATAGGGATTTCCAAGGCTTATCTTATGGTTGCTTGATGGGCAAGTAACTAGATAAGGATAAGGACTGAAACCCTAATCCCAACCCTATATAAAGACCCCTAAGGCCTTAGGATTTCGTACACTTGATCCCTAGAAGTCCTAAGGACGAAATCTTATACCTCTCCTCTCTCCTTATACCTTCTCCATTTGCTCTTGGTGTTTGTAAGCCATTAGAGGAGTGACACTTGTGACTCTAAGCCTTCCAAAGTCAATTCAAGGAGGAATTAGGATTGTTATTGCTAGATAACAATCAAGGTAATCTCTTAAACCTAATTATATGTTAATATTGATTTCCATATGCTAGAATTAGGGTTTATAGTCTTGGATTCAAAGCATGTACAATAGAGAAACCTAGATCCAAGCATTAGGGTTTGTATGAGCACATAGGATGTCTTATGACCAAGAACCATCAAGTATGTGCTCCCTTTTGGATCCGTCGATTGTAGAAGAAGAAGCAGAATCGGTGATGGTGATGGTGTTGATGCCGATGATGAACGTGTTCGGCCATGATAAGTTAAAAAAACTAACTTGAAGATCGATTAGATCTATAAAACAGGTAAAGTAATAAACGAGTAAATAGCAAGAACACAAGAATGGATCAAAGATGTCGAATGATTAATAAACAATCCTCAGAAGAGCTCGATAAATAACTTCTACTGTAGAGGATTTAGGGTTTACAAGAACGATGAAGGAAATCTGTAAAGCTATCAATCGTTACTCTATCAATCGATTTCCTAATATGCATGCAAGCACATTATTATATACTAAACCCTATCAGCTCACGGTTGGACAGGCCCAAAACCGGAGTACAAAACATGGTCTATTAACCGAGCCCAATAGACGCAATATATAAAAATAATACGCTTCCCAGCAATCTCCCCCTTTGCGTCAATTGGAGCGAGATCACTTAGTCCTCTTACTTGGGTCAGCGGCAGCAGGAACCTTCTTCTTTATAGTCTCAAACAGACGAGAGATGAGCGCGACAATTGTCTGTCTGAACCGGATGTACAATTGTATCATATCGTCAAAATATTTGATATCATCCGCTGTATTTTCTTTGCACCTATGGATGATCCCCAACACATGCTCAAGACAAGCAGTGGTATAAAGATGTTTATCAGCTAAGGCAAAGAGACATTTTTGTCCTTCACTCCTAGTGAACATGACGGAGTTTCGCCTTGGGTCAATTTTCTCATCTTCATCTGGTTCAGATCACTGGCCGAGCCAACAGGAGAGATCTTCGGTTTCTTCTTGAAGACAGTTGCAATCTCTTGATCCATCAGGGCTACCTCCATGATATAGCACACCAACATCCTTTTGAGATGGTTAATGATCGGACCATATTCAGCTTCATTAGTCAATAGGATGTTGTGCAGAACGATCCAGTCATGGGGGTTGAGGTTTGGTAGATTTGCTAAAGATATGGCATGTTTGGTTTTTGCAGACCCTCTGAGCACTTTGAACCGAACATTGATAAATCTCCCTTCAGTATATGGCTTCAGAACCCGAACGTTGATGATCTTCTGAGCGCTCCAGGTTTGGTACTGGGGTTGAGCAGCCTTCAGATAGAACTCAATCAATTCCCGATCAACCTCCGGATGAGGATGAGGGAACTCAGCAACGTTGGCGAAGGCGTGAAAGACGAACGCCTTTAGGGTTAAGGGCATGTCGAACTGAGAGTCGACAAAGTTGTAGCAGTCAAAGGAGATTACCGGTTCAAGACATAAGATGCTCGGAGTATCGATTGCCTCCTTTATCATCCTCTCGAGAGTCCAAGCAGGGAAAAGAGTCTTCCTGCTCTCGAGAAGGTCGTGGGCTTCTTTCTGTTTGCGTTCAGCTTCTTCAGCTTCTCTCGCCACACGAACATTATCATCTTCAACATTGCGACGACTTTTGCGTTTCAGCAAGTCGGCAATGGTTTCTTGATCATCTTCCTCTTCATCCTCTGCAAGTTTCTTGCCTTTGTCCTTCACACCCGAACCAGAGGCTTGGCCTGCAGGAGGAGGTTCGGTTGTGTGAGTTGCCTTCGAGGAATGAGGTGGTTGTTGCGATCCAGACTCCTTTTCTCCCCCTTGTTTCGGAGTGGACACGAAACTAGGTAGCCCTTCTATTTTACTAAGTAGATCCAGGGCAGGAGCGAGTTTCTCTGCAAGGGTACGCCTCACAGAGTGGTTCAGGATCAGATCGTGCGCTTCGAGGATGTTGGATATAGCGGAGTGTACATCCGAAACACACGTCTTGATGACCTCCCGTTCGGATCGAAGAGCGCCAATTTGTTGTTGAGAATTGAAAAGTTGAGCACTCTTGACCTTTAGGGCGGTGGTCTTCCTTGCAAGAACGTCCATCAACGAGTTCTCAGCGGCCAGATCCTCTTGGAGTTTAGAGAGGCGCTCATCAACAGATGCACGGAAGGCAGAGTTGTCGTCAGTCAGAGATTGACGAAGGGTGGCAAATGACTTCAACTCTGTAGAGACGAACGTGGCCAACTATTGAACAATTGGTTCCAACGTTGTCTTGGTAGCAGTGGCACTCTCCTGCAAATATTGTAACAGGGTAGAGGCATCAGAGAATAGTTTATCGACTTTTTCGGTCGCAGCCTCACAAGCTTTCGTCGAGGCGTCAATGGCGGCAGTGGCTGTAGCGACCGAATCTTGTTGAGCCCTAGAGAAGGCATCAACAATCTTCTGAAGAGCAGCTTCAGAGAGAGAGAGAGGATTGAGAGTTGGAGGAAGAGGCAATGAGCAAGTCGACTTTGTCATGAAGCTCCTTAAGATGTTTCTTTGTTATCGGAGCATCCTCATCATCGTCGCTTTGCACTTGAAACGGACTGTAATAGACCGAATCAAATGTCATGTTTTCCCCGCCAAGGAAAGGGTTATCTCCGTCAGAGGCATGACCGGGAGATGGTGGTGGTGGTGAAGCTGGGGGTGTAGTGGTATGGGTGGGTTCAGGTTGTGTTTGGGTAGGGGTAGGTTCGGGTGCTTTTTGGGTTTCGGTAGTGTGTATGGATTCGGTTGCTGGTGGTGGTTCGGTTGCATCGGTATGAACCCCCGTATCAGATACGTTGGTTGTAACCTTTGCTGTGGATGTTGTTGTAGCATCTATGAAGATGGGTGGTGGCATTGGGAATGAGGTTTTTGGTATGTGGGTAAAAGGGTTTATGGTGGGAATGGAAGTAGGAATGGTTTGAGTAGGAGAGGGAATTGGAGAGGTATGGATTTCCATTTCAGGGGTAGGTGATCTAGGTGGGGTGTTGCCTCTTGGAGGTGTGTTGCCTCTTGGAGAGTCGTCCGAATCCGAACTCTCACCTTCCGACTCACTGGATGAGGAAGCGATAATGAGCTTTCGCTTTGGTTGAGTCTTTCGCCACTTCTGCTGCGGTGACTGAGCAGCTTTGGTAGACTTCCACTTCTTAGGAGAAGGGCCTTTAGCCCCTTTTGCCACTTGTTTGCTGATGTGTGTAAAACCCACTAGTTTTAAACCTACTTTTAATTATCAAATAACACACAAAAGGCAGTGAACCTATCAATTGTGGTATAGCTAAATAAGCAGGGTATCGAACACAGGGAACGGCAAATTAAACTAAAAACTAATTTAATCTAAGTTAATTAAAAAGCAGGGGTTGTTCTCTAGTTTTACAAGACTAGAAACTTACTAATTATTACTAATTTAAGATAGACAATAAAGACTTTGACTAGATTCAATAACGGAGAAGTACTTCTATTTAGTTCAACTTAATTGATTCTATGGTTGATTTCAAGGTAAAAGTGCAATGGATTAATTCTTTTGCTAGTTACCGATTCAATTGATTAGTTCCGTATTCACTTCATTAATCCTTAGCAAATAAATCAATTTAAACAATGGCCAGTTGTCTATTTCAATTAAATTTACTAGATATAATATTCGGGTTAAGTTAGACTTGCAATAGCTAATTAATTTATCCTTTTAATTAACTTCTTGTTTAATGGTCATCTCACAAGCTTGCACATAAATTTACTTGATTTTCTTATTAATCCTAGTTTCATGTTCACTACACTAGACATATGACAAAAAGTGTTCACTAAACATATGAGATTGATAACTAATAGATGTTCATGCTAATTAATTATCTCCCTATTAACAGAAAATCAATTATCATTCACACACAAGTTTCTTTAGCAAGCTAAAATAACTAAATTAACCAACATAGAATTAATCCTACCAAGAATCAAACCATACTACCAATTTCGTATCCCCAAATAGAAGTTTAAAGGGTTTAGCTCATCATTAAAGTAAATAACAGCAAACAATCAAAGTCAAATTGCTTAGTCATGATGAATAAACAAAAGAATAAATGGAATGATGAAATTTTGCCTTAATTACTCTCCGGAATTGAATTCTAGCTTCCTTCTTCGTCTTCTAGGGTTTTTCAGGCTTCTCAATCGTAGCAAGATACTTCTGAATCGTCCCAGAACTCTTCCTCATCGATCTGTGGAATTATCTATAAATAAGCGGTCCGACTCGTCGAGTTAATTGGTGACTCGTCGAGTCCCTCTCACATTCCCCGTATTGCGATAACTATCTGGGATCCCGAGTCATTATCCTTCTGATTCCTCGACTGGACTCGTCGAGTAGCTATCTGACTCGACGAGTAGAAGCTTTTTTTTAGTGTTTTTCCTTCTTCATTCCACTCTCGAGCTCCTAACCGCTTCTCTTGCTTCCTTTTGCTTCCGAGCTTCATCTTTGGACTGAAAAACATAATTTAACACTTTTAAGTACCTTTTGTCCATAATATGCGATAATTTAGCTAATATATGAATAAAAACTATACTAAATACACACTAAATATGCACATATCATTTGCCTTTATCTGCCTTTTTACCTCTCGGAGCAGGCTTATCGGCATCGTGAATGGACTTTAGCATTTCCGGCGTGAGATCCCTCGGACCAGACTTTTTGAACTCCTTGTAGGTCCGGATGATCCTGCTGTCAGCTGGAACATCAGCGTACATGGTCTCCGGAATGGAACCATTGAAAGGGAATTTCGATGCATCGGAGACGATGATCTTCGTGGTATGGAATGTACCAATCGAAGACATCGGTGCACCGGCGGCAGTGAGAATGCTGTACTTCTCCATAATCCACTTCGTTATGATGGTCCAAAACCTCGCGTACGACACCTCAGAATCCCGTGAAGAAGAAGATAAGCTTTGGATGAGTTGTTGCCAGAGAACCAACCCATAGTCGACGTTGAAGCCGTTGTAAACTCCGTACAGAATGGACAGGAATAGTCGACTGGAGCCATCTGAACCTGAGCTCCGTTCTGAAAGACCCTTGAAAAGCACAGTGAACATTCCGTTCCACTGTGGCGGTAAACAAGACTTTTTGAACTTTGCGACGGAGGTGAGCGCCTCCGTGTACCCCATATTATAGAACATATTGAAGAGATGCCCCATCGGAATAGTCTCCGGATTAACCCTTGAAGGGTCAGCTTCAAACCCCAGCAGTAAGCCAAATCGTTGCTTGGAGATAGAAGCTTTATGATGAGCAACTTTGAAAAAGATCATGTCGACGACTTTGTCGTAATGCGCCGTCGCGTAGATCTGTGAGAGGAACTCCATCGGCACTGATTCTGCCCTTGAAAGTGCAGGTGCAATAGGCGAATACTTCAAACATTCAATGACGGGGACCATGTAGGAGTCATATGCGTGAGGGGTTAAGTCAATGATGAGACATTGCTGAGGGCGAATGGGCAGGATATGAGAAGTAGCATGAACGGAGGATGAATCTGCCATTGTTGAAGAGAAGGAAGAAGATGATGAACAGTTAGGGTTCAGGGAATTCTTTTGCTCTGGGAAATTTGAGTGCAGTAAAGAGGTAAATGGTAGATGCTAACGCCTTTTTATACTGGGGGTTAAGGAGAGAGAAGGATCTTCCCAAATCTTCTATCGAAATACCAAGAGTTTTTCGCAGTGACTGATGTGTGACAGTTGTGGAACCGATGATCACGCATGAGAGAGAGTGTCAGATTCCGAAGAACACGCCTCCCATCAAGCGTCGTTTCTGCTAAACCGTTTCAAATTCACACGCGCCTTTCTATGCCAGAGAGGAACCGTTTCAAATTCGCACACGCGTATGCGACGCCAATTAGAGATTAGACGCTTCAAATTCGCACGCTTTCCCTGTTCCGCCGTTTGAAATCAAATCAATTAATCTCCCGCCTGAGTCAGCAACTCTTCATCTTATCCCTTTAATGTGTAACGGCATCTTTTGAATAACACGCTCACGTGGATTAATTTTGACCACATCTTATAATTGATTACCAATCCAAAGAAAAATCCTGTAATTATTAGTACCAGAATTTTGGGAAATCAAAGATTTTCGTGCTAAGGGTGTAAAAAGAATAGAAATAAAGCAAATCTTTTTAGGAATAATTGTGATGTCAATAAAGACACAATACAAATGATCCCGGGCACGAATCTCTTCCTTCAAAGTCAAGAGAGACCTTAAAGTGTTAGTGTGGTTTCCCGTTTAAGAACGATCAAACACTTATTAAGAAGTGTTGAAAGGCTTCTTTTAATTAGGCTTCTTATGGTGGCTTTAGCTTTGATTCAACAGTTCTAATCTTGAAATAAGATAGAAAGTGAACAAAGTACTTGTGAGACCGGTGTAGTCTGTTGAACAAGTAGGTAGGAAATAATTTTAAAGTGGCTTGGAAAATATAAAATCTCAAAAAAAAATTAAAAACTGGATCCCAAGGGAAGAAATGTTATGGTGTTTAACAATTTCATAGGAATCGCACAAAATAAAAACTTGAGATTTCATGAGGATACGTCCGTCAATTCGTTAGTGAAAGCTTGAGCAAATTAATTGTTCACCGTCAATGCAGATTTGGTATTGAATTTTGGGTTTCACTCAGCTCGTAGTGGCACGAAACGAAGATCATAAACACAGTTTTTGAGTAACCATAAACCTCAGTGGTAATTTCTGAGAGTCTTAAGGGTTACGTTGGTGAAACGAATTTAATGGAGAAATGTAATAGAGATGGTGTAAGAAATCAAAGTACCTCTGCTGCGAAAAGTAAGACCAAGCAAAAAGCTCTTATCTCGTGTGAGAAGAGAGTTAGGTAGCTCACGATTAGAATAAGTGTGGGCCTAATTGGGAAGACAAGGTTTGTGTATACCAAGTCATTAAGGCTATTATTCAGAATCTGATGAGGCTTTGGGCACATACAGCAGCATGCTTCTAGGGACACTTAACTAATTCTACAAATTCCCCATAAACTAACGAACACACAAATAAAAATTAATGACAAAAAGTAAATAGAGAACAAAAATATTTTTGGAGTTTTTGATAGTAGAACAAAATATTTTTGGAGTTTTTGATGTATAAAAAAAATAAAATAAAAAAATAAGACTAAGAAAGAAACTTAAAAAAAACTTTGGGAGAAAAAAACTTTGGAACCGAACCCGAGCGTTCGGTTGAGAAAAATTATGAAAAACCGAACCCGAGCGTTCGGTTGGTTTCGGTTTTGAAAAATTTTGAAAAACCGAACCCGAGCGTTCGGATGGTTTCGGTTTTGAAAAATTTTGAAAAACCGAACCCGAACCTTCAGTTGGTTTCGGTTTTGAAAATTTTTGGAAAACCGAACCCGAGCGTTCGGATGGTTTCGGTTTTGAAAAATTTTGAAAAACCGAACCCGAACCTTCGGATGGTTTCGGTTTTGAAAATTTTTGAAAAACCGAACCCGAACCTTCGGTTTATTTCGGTTACTGAAGAAATTAGATTTTCAAAAAGGAAATACTTTTGACAAAAAAAGAAATGAAATAGTAACACTTATACATGAAATTTACAACCAACAAAACCACCTTTAATTGAGGAGCGAAGTGCAGATCATTCAGCCGAACCTGAGCGTTCGGTTCATTTCGGTACATGAGTGCAAAAACCGAACCCGAACGTTCGGTCTATTTCGCTTCTTACTTGTGAGATTGAGAGGTCGTTTGTGGTACTGATTCTGATTCCATCATACCTAGCCCTTGTAGAATTTTGTTGAATGACGCTTCAGGAAGAGCTTTGGTAAAGACATCAGCCAGTTGATCAGTGGTTCTAACAAAGTGCACTTCAACGTTTCCATCTTCCACATGATCTTTGATGAAGTGATACCTCAGTGCTATGTGCTTAGTCTTTGAGTGTTGCACTGGGTTATGACAGATCCTAATTGCACTTTCAAAGTCACAATATAGTGGGATCTTTTTCATATTGAGTCCATAGTCTCGAAATTGACTCTGGATCCAAATCACTTGAGAGGTGCAGGATGCAGCTGCTATGTATTCTGCTTCAGCTGTAGACAAAGACACACACGTTTGTTTCTTTGATTGCCAGCTAACCAACTTCCCGTCAAGGAATTGGCAGCCGCCAGTGGTGCTTTTCCTGTCTAGTCCACATCCTCCAAGGTCTGCATCTGAGTAGGCTTGAACGAAGAAGCCTGAGTTGGAGGGATACCATAGACCTAAAGAGGTAGTCCGCTTGAGATATCGTAGAATATTCTTCACTGCAAGCATGTGAGGTTCGCGTGGGTTGGCCTGAAATCTAGTACAGTAACAAACAGAGAACATAATGTCAGGCCTGCTAGCAGTAAGATACATCGGAGAACCGATCATCTGGCGATAAAGCGTAATATCAACAGCCGGTTTATCTAGGGATGGAGTGAGCTTGGTGCCAAATGCCATGGGAACTTTAATTTTAGAGTCTCCCATCATGCCAAATTTTGCAAGGAGAGTCTTCGTGTAAGCTTCCTGATTAATAAAGATGCCTTCGGGTCCCTGTCTAATGTTTAAACCAAGGAAAAAGTTAATAGGATCCATTGAGCTCATTTCGAATTTAGTCTCCATCAGCTTTCTGAATTCAGCTGTTAGGCTAGGATTCGTTGAGCCAAAGATGATATCATCGACGTAAATTTGAACAATCATAAGGTGGTTACCTTCCTTCTTACGAAAGAAGGTTGGGTCAACCGAACCTTGTTTAAATTTGGACATCTTTAAAAATTTAGTCAACGTTTCATACCAGGCTCTTGGAGCTTGTTTCAGTCCATACACGGCTTTATCCAAAATGTAACAATGATTAGGATACTTTTCATTCACGAATCCAGGAGGTTGCTCCACGTACACAGTTTCTTCGAGTTCTCCATTGAGAAATGCACACTTGACGTCCATTTGGTAGACCTCAAAGTTTTTGTGGGCAGCATAGGCTAGAAATATTCTAACTGATTCCAGCCTAGCTACAGGAGCGAAAGTCTCTTCATAGTCAATGCCTTCCTCCTGACAGTATCCTTTCACTACCAGACGTGCTTTGTTCCGAATCACGTTTCCTTCCTTGTCCATTTTATTCCTGAAGACCCATTTGAGACCAACAACAGAGGCTTCTGGAGGAGTTGGAATAAGTCGCCAAACTTTGTTCCTTTCGAATTCATTCAGTTCGTCTTGCATAGCTTGAACCCAATCGGAGTGATCAAGGGCAGTGTTAACTGTCTTTGGTTCAACTTTTGATACGAATGAGTTAAACATGCAGAATTCGACTTTTGAAAACAAGGAAGTCTGTTTTGCCTTGAGTTGTGATTGGGTCAGAACTTTTTCAGAAACATCACCAACAACTTGAGAGACAGGATGATCTTTGGTCCATTTGGTGAGAGGAGGGTAATTTGGATCAAAGGTTGGATCTAATTCAGTGTTTATCATTTCCTCTAGTTCGGACTGACTTTCATAGTCGTAAGACATATCGTCTTGCTCCCCCTCGATAGATGATCTTACAGGAATATCTTGAGAATCTTGAGCTACAAAGGTTTCTTGTGGTGCTGAGCTTTCGGGCGTTGATGCACCTTCGGATGGTGAGGCACTTTCGGTTGGTGAAGTGCTTTCGGGAGCAGTTTGAGACCTTAGCTCCCCCTCAACTTGTGAGCTCGACTGGGATGATGATGGCGGATCCTCCCCCTCGACTGAAGCATTGGGTGATGGAGGGTCGTCAGAACTTGATCCTCCTTCATTCATTCTCCTTGCAGCGTCTTCAACAATTTGCTTCATATGATCAACCTTGTTGTCTGCTGCACTGGCTTCAGAGAGAGTGGCCTTCTCTGGTTCATCAAATAGCTCCATGAACTTCTCGAATAGATTAGCGATCGAGGCTGTGACTTGGCCAGTTTGAGGAAAGATTTCTCCAGCTGTGTCTTCGTTGACCTTTAGCTTTTTGACATAGCTATCATCAAAAGTCACATAGTAAGTTTCTTCTATTTTCTTCGAACGCTTGTTTAATACCCTGTACGCTTTAGAAGTGAGAGAATTGATGGGTTTTGAGCATTCTAACACTTCCTAAGTGTACATGCAACCCTAATAACCTTGGATCTATGTTTGTCTAATTATCATGCAAAGTTGAATTTCCAAGGTTATATTCCTATCTAGCACACATGGGGAACAATTTTAACTTGAATGAAAGATAGAATAACTTACCTTGTTGTTGCTTATGTTCCTTGAAACCTTGTGAGCCTAGCACCCCAAGTGTGATGCCTCAAATGCTTCACACAACACCAAATGCTTTTGGAAAGACTCTTGAGATAACACACACTTCTCAAAATCGGCCAAGCCCTCTAGTTTCTTAGTGTAGCCAATTTTGGTGGAGAATGGGATCCTTATATAGTGTTGACACATCTAGGGTTACACCATGTAAACCCTAATGTGTCATGACTCTTCATTTCCATGACCCATGGGTTTATAACTCCCATGGAGCATCCATGGAGCATCCTATGGGTAGAACCCAACTTGATAATCCATGGAGCCTCTTAGCCCACTATACAAGATATGGATGAACCCATATATTTAATTAGTTATCCTTTGATCACTTAATTAATTCCAAATTAATTCTTTGATCAACTAATCAAATAATATTATTAATATATTAGAACTTATAATATATTAATAATCTCCAAGTGTTATTTCTCTCATTTAGTCTATCCAATTGCATGGTGCCATGCAACCCAAATGGACCATGCCGGGTCGGGTCAAGTACAAGCCCGAAATAGTTATGGACTTAGACACCTTATCCAACAGTCTCCCACTTGGATAAGTCTAATAACTATATCTCTAGTACTTCAGGAACCGACCGGCAATCGTAGCTCTTTCAAGGTCTCTCGGAACTGAGAAGATGATAATACGCCATTTAAGATAAGTGATCATATAATCCTCTGTTCTAGATATCAGCCGGACAAATACATGGAACATTGTCTTGCTTATTGTCCAGCATTTGTTTCCCGATTTCCGATTTGTTTGACATAGAACTTAATTGAACACATCAACTTAGTTCTGACCGGGCCCGGTACATGGGTCAAAACAAAATCATCGAGGGGCCCAGATATCAGCTTCTAATCCAAGAAGGAATAGATAAACTTTGACTCATATGTTTGTTCTACCACTCATTGAATTACACACAAAAGTACGTTTTATAACATCGAGTTACCAATGCGGTTTCGTACAGTCAATGCATAACCAACTTGTAAGTAACAAATCATATCTCTAGGTTTGAAGACTTATATGATATTACCGTCTCACGATCACTTGAGATAGAATTCCATGAAGTGATTCCAGTGAGCGTGGGTTGAGTCCAATGCTCAGAACTTATGAGCACTCATGATTGTTGTAGCCTTGTCCAAGACCTCTACAACCAAACATGACAGTCTTGATTCATATCTACTTCCAACATATGACCGACTGTGGAGGTTTGAATAATATGTTATACCAAACAAAATTATTCTGGAAGTCAAAACATGCAAAAGAAATATAGTAAACGATCGACAAGAGATAGTAACACTTTACTCATAAATAAAACACTTTTTATTCATCATCAAATGTCAATTACACTTTACAAATTTCGAGATTATCTAACTACTGAATCTAATATCATCCTTCAGCCCTATGCTCCGAGCATGCTGGAGATGCTTAACCCTACTCAGTCCCTTCGTGAGGGGATCTGCCGGATTCTCATCTGATGATACCCTCTTTGCCACGAGGTGTCCTTCTTCGATCCGATGTCTAATGAAATGGTATTTTCTGTCGATGTGTCTGGATCTCCCATGATCCCTTGGTTCCTTGGCTAAGGCAACAGCACTTTCACTATCACAGAAAATTTCCATTGGCTCTTTAATAGCTGGTACAACTCCAAGGTCTCCAATGAAGTTCTTCAGCCATATCGCTTCCTTTGCTGCTTCGCTAGCTGCAATATACTCTTATTCACAAGTAGAATCTGCCACTGTCTCTTGCTTGGAACTCTTCCAAGAAATTGCTCCTCCGTTTAGGGTAAAGACCCAGCCCGACTGAGAGCGGAAATTATCCCTATCAGTCTGGAAGCTAGCATCACTATACCCTACAACTCTCAAGTCATCACTCCCACCGAGGGTAAGAACCCAGTCCTTAGTCCTCCGTAGGTACTTGAGGATATTCTTTACCGCAGTCCAGTGTGCCTTGCCAGGGTTCGCCTGATACCTGCTAACCATGCTCAAGGCAAAAGCTACATCGGGTCGAGTACACATCATAGCATACATGATCGATCCTACAGCCGAAGCGTAAGGTGTTCGACTCATTTCTGCTATCTCAGCCTCAGTGCTAGGGCTTTGTGTCTTATTCAATCTGGTGTTACTCTGGATGGGTAACTCTCCTTTCTTGGAATCCTGCATGCTAAATCTCTTCAGCACCTTATCCAAGTAGATACTCTGACTAAGTCCAATTAGTCTTTTACTCCGATCTCTCAAGATTCTTATCCCTAGAATATAGGCAGCTTCACCAAGGTCCTTCATAGCGAAACACTTCCCAAGCCAGGACTTTACTTCCTGCAGAGTTGGAATGTCGTTTCCTATGAGTAGTATGTCATCCACATACAATACCAAAAAGCTAACTATAGTCCCACTAGCCTTGACATACACACAAGATTCATCCTCACTCCTAGAAAAGCCAAATTCCTTGACCTTTTCACCAAAGCAAAGATTCCATCTGCGAGGTGCTTGCTTCAATCCATAAATGGATTTCTCAAGCTTACACACTCTATTAGGGTACTCGTTGCTGACAAAACCCTCTGGCTGACTCATGTAAACATCTTCAGCCAACTTTCCATTAAGGAAAGCGGTTTTGACATCCATCTGCCATATTTCATAATCATGAAATGCAGCTATGGCTAACAGAACCCGAATAGACTTAATCTTGGCTACCGGAGAAAAGGTCTCATCATAGTCCACTCCAGGAATTTGAGAGAATCCCTTTGCAACCAGTCTAGCCTTATAAGTGTGTACTTTACCATCCATGTCGGTCTTCTTCTTGAAGACCCATTTGCACCCTACTGTCTTACGACCTGGTACATTTTCAACCAAGTTCCAAACTTGATTGTCATACATGGATTGTATCTCGCTATCCATAGCCTCTTTCCATTTTGCAGACTCGGGGCCTGCCATGGCTTCCTCGTAGCTGTTAGGGTCATCTTGACTTACTAGTGTTTCATCACTAATAAGTGTCTCACCTTCTGCAGTAATATGGAATCCATAGTAATGCTCAGATGCACTCCTAACTCTCGTGGAACGTCTCAGAGGTACAGATTTGTCAATTGGCTCAACAGGAGTTTCCTCCTCAAGTTGAGGGCTAGACTTTGAAGTTCCTTCACCGCTTGATTCTTGAATTTCTTCAAGATCAATTTGCCTCCCACTGTCTCCTTGGCTTATAAATTCTCTTTCTCGAAAGACTCCTCTTCTTGCTACAAAGACCACATTGTCACTAGGTCTGTAGAAGAGGTAACCAAAGGATCGCTGTGGGTAACCGATGAAAATACACCTCTCGCTTCGAGGTTCGAGCTTATCATGAGTCTCACGTCTCACGAAAGCCTCGCAACCCCAAATCTTGATGTGGTCTAGTTTAGGTACTTTACCAGTCCACATCTCGTGAGGAGTTTTCGCAACTTTCTTTGTAGGGACTAGATTAAGAATATGGGCGGCAGTCTCTAAGGCATACCCCCAGAATGAGATTGGTAGTGTAGCTCGACTCATCATGGAACGAACCATATCTAACAAGGTTCGATTACGCCTCTCAGCCACACCATTCAACTGTGGTGTCCTGGGAGGTGTCAATTGTGAGACTATCCCACATTCCCTTAGATAGTCGAGGAACTCTGAACTAAGATACTCACCACCACGATCGGATCGAAGCATCTTAATGTTTCTGCCCAATTGATTCTCGACTTCCTGTTTAAATTCCTTAAACTTCTCGAAAGTCTCTGACTTATGCTTGATCAAGTAGACATATCCATATATACTATAATCATCAGTAAAAGTCAAATAATAACGATTAGCATCCCTTGTGGCATGTTTGAATGGTCCACACACATCCGTGTGTATAAGGTCAAACAAACCTTCACCCCTCTCACACGAACCTGTGAAGGGTGACTTTGTCATTTTTCCAAGTAAGCATGATTCGCAACTATCATCTGACTTTAGGTCAAACGACTCCAAGACTCCATCCTTTTGGAGTTGGCCTATGCGTTTCTTGCTTATATGTCCAAGACGACAATGCCATAAAGATGCTTTATCCAAGTTATTATTGGTAGAATCAATACACAAAACATTATTTCCTAAGTTATCTACAATAGATACAGCTTCATACACACCATCACAAGGTAATGCTTTAAAATAAAGAACATTATTAAAGAAAGCATCAATAGAACCAACTTCATTATTAAATGAAAAGGTAAACCCTTGTTTGTACAAAGCATGAAAGGAAATAATATTTCTTGCCATTCCTGGCGAGTAACAACATTTATTCAAATCTAAACTAAACCCACTACTTAGCGATAAAGTATAAACTCCAATCTTGGTAACAGGTATAGCTTTCCTATTCCCCATGATCAAGTTTATCCTTCCTTGCTCCACATCCTCACTTCTTCTTAGTCCCTGCAAGTCACAACAAATATGAATACCACACCCGGTATCAAGGACCCAAGAATTAGAATGGGGTGAGTTATTAGAAATGATAGTGTAAATACCTGCATGGTTGGGTTTAACTTTCCCATCCTTCACATCTTGCTGGTATTTTGGGCAGTTCCGCTTCCAATGAGCTTTTTCATGGCAATAGAAGCATTCAGCCTCTTTTGGGTCAGAAGAAGGAGTAATGAAACCTTTCTTGGTTCCACTTGAAGAAGAGCCATCAAGGGTCCGAACCTTGGTACCCTTAGAGGAGCTCTTTCTCTTCCTCCCTCGACTTTTCCCGATTGCCAAAACCGGAGTAGAGTTTTGAGTAGGAGTGATTGCAACCGACTTCCCCTTAAGACCTGATTCTGCGGTCTTGAGAAGTCCCTGAAGTTTGCTGAGGGTGACTTCTTCCTTGTTCATGTGATATGTCATGCGGAATTGATCATAACACGATGGTAAGGAATGCAAAATAATATCTATTGCAAGATCCTCCGGGAAGTTCACATTAAGCTTCAGCAAACGATCCACATACCTTTGCATTCTCTGCATGTGGCTCGTGACGGATTCCCCGTCCTTCATCATGGTTGTTATCATGGAGCAGATGATTTCATACCTCTCTTGTCTTGCACTTTGATGGTATCTTTCCATCAGATCTTGGTGCATTTCATAAGGGTAGAAATCCTCATAAGACTTTTGGAGTTCCGCTGTCATCGTGGCCATCATGATGCAAGCCACTTTCGTAGCATCCCTTTCATGTGCCCGAAATTCAGCGATCTCCTGAGGAGTTGCAGTTGACTCATCAATCTCCTTAAGCTCCTTGTCAAGGACATATTCTTTGTCCTCGTAGCGGGTAATCATCCTGATGTTTCTGATCCACTCATTGAAGTTGGATCCATCAAAGGTGACTTTCCCACACAAGTTCGTAAGGGTAAAGGAGCCATTAGGATTAGAGCCAGAAGCATTGTTGAAACACATCTGAAGGAAAGAGAACAAGATTAGTTTAGATATAAGAGAGTCCTTAATAAAACACCCAAATGTAATATTAAGGCTAGGATCCAATCACAATATAATATAACTTAGAAGAGGTATGCCGTAATCTAAGCTATATCACATTTGAAAGGTAGGTGAATGACGATTCACCAATTTCCACCACGAAAACCGCAATATTTTAGTATTAGGTTTTTGAATGGTTCTTAGAAATTCCTAGATTCTTTGAGATTCAATGAACTTTTCAAAGGCATGTTTCAATCTCGAGTGTGCCCTCCAAGTTTTGTGACTGGGATACCGAGGATCACAAAACGAGGTGTGAAGTAACCATGCAAATCACTTGGTACCCTTAAAGTTTATCACTCAATCGATGTGCCGGTTAACCACACACGCTCCATCGATACTATAATAAACCCTAAGTCACCCTTTACCTACCTTGTTAAGTCCAAGTTAGTGTGCCGGTTAACCACACACGCTCCACCAACGACTTAATCAAAGTGTAAAGTGTAATTTCATGGAATAGCACCTTATTCACATTTTTCCTAATGTAACTAAGATTGGGAATTTAATAAAACATTTAGTTACTTTATAATATTCATCATACTTTGAATGAGAATTAATAAGTCCTTGTCTTACCCGTTCGGCTAACGACCCTCCACCGATCAAGCAAGCGGTGGGTGAGAGTGGACACCCATTAAGTCACCATTTTATAGGCAACAACCTTATACCCACCTTATAGACCGGCTTCGTGAATGAGGCGTACTAGCGGTAAGACGACTTTGTTCTTATACATATATATATAATTATTAAATCATAATAATATAAGTATAAGGGTTGAATTTTAACTTTTAAAATTCTAGGGGTTGGAACTAAAGTTTTAACTTAACTTTACTTGTTCCAAAACTTGAGGGCAAGTTTTGTAAACTTTCAAAACTTTACATTTCTTGTAACTTATGAGTTTAATAGAGTAATAAAATGAGGACTTTTCATTTTTCCTAACTCTTGTGTTCTTTTAATGGTTTTTAATCCAAGAGACTTTTGGTTTTCCATAACTTGAGGACAAGTTATGGACTCCATTAAAACACATTATGATCATGAATTAATCTACCACATAGGTTACAAATAATTCCTATGATCATCTAAACATCATAAGAACAAGAATATGAATATGAACACTTTCAAGAATCAAAATCACATTTAATCTTTGTAATTTTGATAACTAGTTGTTGTAAATGAGTTAGAAAAGACATTACACCTTCTAAAACAAGTTTTCAAGTACCAAAACATTTTAGGGTAATGATTCTAATCCATTTTCAGCAACTCAAGTCGAAATTCTGCACTCTGTCGACCCTACTCGCCGAGTGCATAAACCTACTCGCCGAGTAGGTTGAAGATACACATGAACTCGACGAGTCCTCCCCATGGACTCGCCGAGTCCATCAGTCAGACAACAGACTTTTCGACTTTCTTCAACTTTTAAGCACAAATAACAAACAAACAAGCCTAGGCTCTGATACCATTGATGGGTTTTGAGCATTCTAACACTTCCTAAGTGTACATGCAACCCTAATAACCTTGGATCTATGTTTGTCTAATTATCATGCAAAGTTGAATTTCCAAGGTTATATTCCTATCTAGCACACATGGGGAACAATTTTAACTTGAATGAAAGATAGAATAACTTACCTTGTTGTTGCTTATGTTCCTTGAAACCTTGTGAGCCTAGCACCCCAAGTGTGATGCCTCAAATGCTTCACACAACACCAAATGCTTTTGGAAAGACTCTTGAGATAACACACACTTCTCAAAATCGGCCAAGCCCTCTAGTTTCTTAGTGTAGCCAATTTTGGTGGAGAATGGGATCCTTATATAGTGTTGACACATCTAGGGTTACACCATGTAAACCCTAATGTGTCATGACTCTTCATTTCCATGACCCATGGGTTTGTAACTCCCATGGAGCATCCTATGGGTAGAACCCAACTTGATAATCCATGGAGCCTCTTAGCCCACTATACAAGATATGGATGAACCCATATATTTAATTAGTTATCCTTTGATCACTTAATTAATTCCAAATTAATTCTTTGATCAACTAATCAAATAATATTATTAATATATTAGAACTTATAATATATTAATAATCTCCAAGTGTTATTTCTCTCATTTAGTCTATCCAATTGCATGGTGCCATGCAACCCAAATGGACCATGCCGGGTCGGGTCAAGTACAAGCCCGAAATAGTTATGGACTTAGACACCTTATCCAACAAGAATAGCCCAGAAATATCCCTTCTCCGGCTTTGACATCGAACTTGTTGCGGTTTTCTTTAGAATTGAAGATAAAACACCGTGAGCCGAACACATGGAAAAACTTCACATTTGGCTTCCTGTTGTTGAGGATCTCATAAGGAGTGAGAATGAAGCGCTTGTTGAGATATGACCTGTTCTGTGTAAAACAAGCAGCAGAAATAACATCAGCCCAAAAATATAAAGGTAAGGAAGCGAAACTTAGCATGGTTCGGGCTGCTTCACATAAAGATCGGTTTCGTCTTTCGACAATTCCGTTCTGTTGAGGTGTGTAGGGAGCTGAGAAGTTGTGACTAATTCCCTTTTCCGCCAGGAATTCTTCGAATTCTCTATTTTTGAACTCCAATCCATTGTCGCTCCTGATGTTGCGAACGACCTTCTTCAGTTGTACTTCAATTTGCTTGATGAACACCTTTAGCTTGTGAGTCGCTTCAGATTTAAGCTTCAGAAAGAACACCCATGTAAAACACGAAAAGTCATCAACAATAACAAGAATGTACTTGCTACCACCGATGCTTTCGATAGATGATGGACCACACAAATCAATATGAAGTAATTCTAGTGGTTCAACAACTTTAGTGTTTATTATAGATGAATGAATTTGACGACTCTGCTTCCCCATTTCACATGCAGCACACAAATGATCTCTATCGTACTTGAGTAATGGAAGACCTCGAACATGACCTCGAGTTACGAGTTTGTTGATGTCCTTAAAGTTAAGATGAGAGAGCCTTCGGTGCCACAACCAGCTTTCGTCAGATTGTGCTTTGGATAACAGGCAGATAGCTGGGTTTCCTTTGATGGGTTTGAGATTTAGGGGAAACATTTCACCTTTACGCTCGGATTTGAAAATAACTCTTTTCGTCTTCTTCTCAATTATTTCAGAACCCTCATCGTCGAATGAGACTTTAAGACCGGTACCTCCAACAAGCTGAGATACACTGATGAGGTTGTGTTGTAGTCCTTCCACGTATGCAACCTTCCTTATCGTGAAATCACCGTTTGTAATCATTCCATATCCTTTTATGGTGCCGAAGAAGTTGTTCCCGAACTTGACGTTTCCACCATTTGAAAGAGACATGTATTCCCTTAGCTCTTCCTTCCTTCCTGTCATGTGACGCGAGCAGCCACTGTCAATGTACCATTCTTCGTCAAACTGCTCGTCACTGATAACCTGCAAAAATTAAGCAGATTTAGGAACCCAAAGTTTCTTGGGTCCACGTGAGCGTTTCACAGGAACATGAATAGTTAGAGAGATGTCAACAAGATATGCTCGTTTTATTAGTGTTGTTTCATCTTTCTTTTTGATGGTGAAAACTTTAATTTTATTGGGATTCGGTGCTTTCGGTTTAGACTCTGGTTTAGCCGCTGAAACCTTCTGTTTTCCTTTTTGTTCAGTTGATGTTTGAGATTTTTGACAAGGAACAGAATGGAATTTGGAACGAGGTGGAGAAGAATTGGAAGAATTAGAAGCGTTAGAATGAGAGGGCTTAGATTGAGATGACTTCTTGGTTGAAGACTCTAGGTGACCCTTTTGCTTTTGATCATTGGTGGGACTGACCTTAGAGTTTTGATCTCTTTTGCTCTCAGAACCGAACCTTTGCTTTCGGTTGATGTAGTTCTCTGAACCGAACTTCTGCTTTCGGTTGGAGTCATTCTCAGAACCGAACCTTTGCTTTCGGTTGGAATCATTCTCTGAACCGAACCTTTGCTTTCGGTTGAGGTTTTTCTCCGAACCGAACCTCTGCTTTCGGTTGTTGTTGCTCTCTTGCGATTCAACAGGATTTTTCTCTGACTTTAAGTTCCTGTCTTGATGTGAAAAATAGGCATTCTGAGATTGCCAAAACTGTTTTCTTTCAGAGAGATTCTTCCTGTATGTCTGATTCCTTTGCTGTTTTTGATTTCTCATTTGCTTTGGTTGATGATGGATATTAGCTTTCGGTTTCTGTTTTTCTTTGGCTGGTTCACTCTGAACTGATGAAGTTTCACTAGAATGAGTGTCTTCTTTTGCAGGAATTCCTTTTTCTTGAGGAACATCTTTTGTACCACTAGTACTTGGCACATCGAAGCTATCAGGTTTATTCAAGGGTTCTAACACGTATCTGCCTTTGCTTTTCCATGAGGTCCTTTCAGATAAGCCTACCGTCTCATCAGCATTATCAATGGGAGCTGACCAAAAGAACTCGTCACACCCATCAACATTGTCTTCGTTTACAATAGCTGTGAGTTCAGCAGTCTGATGTTCGGTTACGCCTGTGACCTTGTACACCTGATTTGGAGTGGTTCTAACCTTTTGATATACAACTGCCTTCTCTGCAAAAATCGGGGACTTTTGTTGGGACATACGAGCGAACTCCACTGAATTTTCTGAAATAAGATTCTTGTGGTTTTCGGGTTCGCTTTTGACAAATTCTGAACAGTCAACTGTGTCCTCTACAGAAATTTCACTCATATTGTCGTCCTCATTAAGCTCAGATGCATTTTCAACATCAATTTTATTTTCTGAGCTCAAGTTGGCGTTTAAAGAGTCAAATTTTTGTATGGTTTCGGTTCTCAGTTTCAGTTTATCATTTTCATCCAAAAGGTTTTTAAGCATGTCCTTATGGTCCTTGGACTTAATGAAGGATTCGATTTTGTCCAGTCCATACATGTACGTCGGATTCACATCCTCAGATGAAATAACACTTTCACAATTATACGCTTTAGCATCAATTTCATCCTCCTTAAACTCAAGGAAGGGTAGAATCATGCGATGAATCTTTTGTCCTATTTCACAATCCAAATAAAGCTAAGTAATATTAGTGTAAAGACGTTTAGCAATCAGACAAAAAACATTTCGCTGTTTCAAAAGCTTTAAATTGTCACTTTGTAAATAAATGTTTTCATCTTTTGTTTTGATTAACTCCGACTCCGTCAGTTCTATCCACATGCGCCGTTCCTCACTCTTCGAAGACACCCTGCTTAATTGGTCAGTTAGGTTAGAATTGGTGACTCAGGTTTGAGTTAAACTACTATCTAGATGAGAGATTCTTGAATTAACACTTTTTAATTCTTTTTCATATGAGCATTGTGGGACTTTAAATGAGACAAAAACTGATTGTACCTTCTTGGTCAGTTCATCAAGCTCATTGAACTGCATGCTGAGCGGTTTAGCTGTAAAGCACAAGTTCTGTTGCTCCTTCGTGTCATCATTCCCACCATCAGTGTTGTATCCTCTCATCTGAGATACGTCGGACACCATCAAACATCTTCCTCCACTGCTCTCTTCTTTCTCCACATAAGCCTTTCCATGAGAAGGCTTCCTCACTTCATCATCTTCAGAGTCGGTTGACCAGACCTCCACGCCACCGAACTCATCATCAGCTACCGAACCCTGCACAATTAACGCATTCATAGAAGGGTTAGCAGTAGATTTCTTCTTCCTGATTTCATCTAGATTTTTCTACAACAAAGCTTCTTCGTCCTTTTCCTCATCCTTTTCTGCCATCTTTTTGAGGACACAATCCTTTGCATAGTGATTCTTTCCTCCACAATAATAGCAGCTTACTCCCGAATCTCCTTCAGCCTTCAGTTCCTTCTTTGATTCTTCAGCCTTCGGTTCTTCTTTGACCTTTTCTGAGCTATAACTCCCCTGCCAGTTTCAGTTCTTGTTAGTGGGGAATCTCTTCTTGATAAACCTCTTGGGGTTCGACACCATCATAGCAAAGTCCTCAGAAGTGAGGTCATAGTCCTCCAAGTTGAGGTCTTCTTCATCCATCACAACTTTACTTTTGGATAGGAGGGCCAACGAACCTAGACTTGAAACCACACTTTTCTCCTGTAGCACGATCTTTTCTTGAGATTTTAGGATGCCCACCAGTTTCGCCAAAGAATAGGATTTAAATTGCTCGTGGGCTTTAACTGTGGACACAACTGCTCTCCACTCTGATCTGAGACCGTTCAAAAATGTAACCTTCTGCTCAATAAGCTTCCTTTCGATGTCGTGTTTGATCATCTTGCTAAGAAGATGATTGAAGCGATCGAACGTTTGAGTCACAGTTTCTTCGGCTCCTTGCTTGAATTCACCAAACTCAAACAAGAGTAAGGTTTGAATGGAGTGTTCAAGATCTTCATCTGTAGAGTACAATTCACGTAACCTGTCCCATATTTCTTTTGCCGTCGTGCATGAACTCACCAGCCTGAAAGTATCGGACTGAAGGGCGAATCTGATCAATCTTAACGCTTTGATATTGCACTGAAATTTATCTTTTTCGTCTTGCGCAATATCTTTAACATCTTTCAGAAGATCATTATACTCCTTTTGAGTTTTAATAATCTTTGAAGTTGCTGAATGAGAAAAGGGTCCAGAAACGATTGCTTCCCAGATGAGGTATCCATTATCCTCAGATCCTATAACATAATCTTCAAAGTGATGCGCCCAGACTTCATAATCATGGGTGTACAGGATGGGAATCTTCGTTGTTGATCAAATGTTGTTCGAAATATTAATAGGATTGGATTGCGACTCGTCCATAATTGATCGAATAACCTGTTCAAAGATCAGACTTGTAATATATCAAATTAGGGCAAAACAATAAATATCAAGATACGTCAATTATGAGATGACGGCTCAATAAATATCAATAAATGCGGAATAACCCTAATCGAAACCTTTTTCACAGAAAAGAAGTGTATCGATTACACAGCCTCCTGCTCTGATACCAATTGATAAGTTAAAAAACTAACTTGAAGATCGATTAGATCTATAAAACAGGTAAAGTAATAAATGAGTAAACAGCAAGAACACAAGAATGGATCAAAGATGTCGAATGATTAATAAACAATCCTCAGAAGAGCTCGATAAAGAACTTCTACTGTAGAGGATTTAGGGTTTACAAAAACGATGAAGGAAATCTGTAAAGCTATCAATCGTTACTCTATCAATCGATTTCCTAATATGCATGCAAGCACATTATTATATACTAAACCCTATCAGCTCACGGTTGGACAGGCCCAAAACCGGAGTACAAAACATGGTCTATTAACCGAGCCCAATAGACGCAATATACAAAAATAATACGCTTCCCAACAGGCCACAAACATAACTAGATCAAATATATTTACTTTATTTCATTAATTGAATGATTTCAATTAAATGATTTCCTTAATTAAAAGTACAAAATGTCCAAAATACCCTTTAATTATTTATTATTTCTTGAATTCACATTGGTGCATTTAGGCACACAATAGTTGCCAGAAACATTTGAACCTAGCTCTCTCTCTCTCTCTCTCTCTCTCTCTCTTATATATATATATATATATATATATATATATATATATATATATATATATATATATATAGAGAGAGAGAGAGAGAGAGAACAAAAACCCTAAAAATCATAAAAATACTTAAAAAAATATTTTTTTTTGACTTTTTATATATAAAAATAACAACTTTTTATATTAATTCGATGAAATTTTTTTTTGTAAAAAAACCATGAAAAAAATTGATTTTTTATTTTTTTCAGCGAAAATGTTAAAATACCTGCGATTTTTATATATAAAAAATAAAAAAAAAAGTTTTGTGATCTTTAGATATTTTTTATGCATTTTTATGATTTTTAGGGTTTTTTTTTTTATTTTTTTTATTGTCCATACATCCCTTCCCTATATATATATATATATATATATATATATATATATATATATATATATATATATATATATATATATTATAAGTACATTGGATTTCAAAACCATTTTGAGGTTTAACTGTGGAATTTGATGATCGCAACCATATTTATTATTAGATATGATAAAAATTGGCACGACATACTGCTCGACAAGAAATAAACATGTTTGGATAAGATATTTTAATTCATTTAAATTAATGGGTTGAGATGACACGATGCAAAGTTAAACATGTAAGGTTATGGTTGATGATTTCAACTCGAAAATGACCAATTTATTTTTTAATATGATTAGAAAACAAAACCATCTTATTGCAACCAATTTTTTCAAACTAGCTTTTTCTTAACAAAAAAATATTTTCATAAATATTATATGTACTTTTGTTGTCTAACAATGATATATATATATATATATATATATATATATATATATATATATATATATATATATATATATATATATATATATATATATATATATATATATATAATTTGGCCTCACCAGGGAAGATGGACAATGGGACGATGGGGTTGGGTTCACGATAGAGGTACAAAAGCCCGTTTTTTTAGAAACGAGGTTGGTTTTTAAAACCAATTTGGTTTGAGTCTACAAATTCAAAACTGGTTTAGACTACTACCAAATTAGATTGAAACCGGTTCAAACTAAAAAATATTCAAACCTAAACAAATTGGATCAGACCAAATTGAAACCAGATTGGGTATCTGGTTTGCAAAATAATCGATAAAAAACTTACAAAATCGTTTATTATAGATTTTTTGGTTTTGGAAAATACATACAACATCAAATAAGTACATCTTCAAACATAAAAACAAAAAAAACATAACATTTGTAATCGAATATAAGCATGTTGTCATCGGCGTTTTTAAATTTTTAGAGATTTGTAAGGGTTTTTTAGTGGTGTGAACAAACTACACCCACTATCTATATATTAGGGGTATGCACCAAACCGCACCCACCACACCACAATGCATCGCATAATGCGGTTTAGAATTTTTGCGGTGTGGTTTATGGTTTTTTAATTACAAAGTTGCGGTTCACCGCATATATATATATATATATATATATATATATATATATATATATATATATATATATATGTTTAAATGTTTTTAGCAACTATTGTGTGCCTAAATGCACCAATGAGAATTCAAGAAATAATAAATAGTTAAATAAATCATTTAAGGGTATTTTGGACCTTTTGCACTTTTAATTAGGGAAATCATTTAATTGAAATCCTACAATTAAGGAAATAAAATAACTATATTTGACCTAATCATTTAATTGAAATTTTGTCAACCATTGCCCTACCACATCTCGTGTCGTCGCCTCCCTCTATATCCACTGCATCGCATTCGTCCACCACCGAGCACTCCACTGCCACCCCTCTATTTCAATGGAAAATCACCACCAACACCCTCCATTACTACTGTGATGCCGCTTTGAGAAGTCATCCACCTCCCTTGACTTCATCCGGCAGCAGGAGGCTGCTGGCCTCCACCGTTGTCATTAAATGCCCCACCATAGCCGTCAAAATTAGATCATTTTGGTCTCGAGCCTCCATTGATTTCAAGTCTATATCATTAATGTAGGGCTTAATCGCTCAAGCCTCGATCAATTTCAATTTAAGTAAGCATCGTTCTGTTTTAACTTGCATGTTTGGTGTTAACATCTGTGTATATTTTTAAGTTTTCACTTTGGTAATCTTCCTATACTTTGCTGCAATTGTTTTCTTATTTAGATAGACATTTAGTGTTTATTGTTGTAATTTTGACTAAAGTTATCAAAAACTGAAATTTCAAGGTTAATATTTCTTTTGTATGCTGTTAAGTTTAATTTAGTTGATTTATCAGCTTTAAAGAAGGCAAGAACTAGATCGATTGCTTTGATTTCAAGATGAGTTCAACACATTCTTCCCAGAATTGGTTCGATTCTCTCACAAGTCGTTTGTCAAAGTCGTCTTCAATCTATCAGGTTCGATTCTCCCTTGGGTTGATTTCTCTTTTGTCTTTGATTGAAAGTAATTGGTTTTCAGCTTCATTTGAGTTATATTTCAACAAGTTTTATGTTTAATTGGTTTGAAAGTATGAAACATTGAATTAAGTTTGGTCTTCAGTATGTTTTTACTGTTTCTGGTCATGTTATTTGGTGTAAAAATAAACCATTTGTTAATTGTTAGTAAGAATTTCAATTGGAATTCAAATACTTGTGTAAATGAATTTCAATGTCTGCCACATTCTATTAGAATGGTTAATTGTTTATATGCATTCTGATAGAATTTTGGTTAATTGTTTATATGTATTTTGATAGAATTTCAATGTCTGCGACATTCTATTAGAATGACTGTATTGTGTACTTAAGAATTTATAGTATGTTTTTTTTAGTTACAGCTTAAATGAATTATTCTTGCAGAATATCATTTAGAATGATGTTAGTAACAATCATCAATTTGATGCCTATTATTCGCAAAAGAATTTTTAAACGAATGTTATTTAAGTGCACTTTGTAATGTTTTCTGTCATAATGTATTTATATAAATGTATTCTGTTAGAATGTCTTTAAGAATGTTTGTTAACTAGTATATTTGTTTAACGGATAATACTAACGAGTAATATATCTTATTCTTTCAGAATTGCATAGAGAAGGAATTCAATATTGATTATATAAGAAAAATATTTGGAATCGAGTTCAACAACAAGTATATATGCGAAGATCAAGTGGATTATACGGACCACTGAAGAAGATCAAGTGTATTTGTTCAATAATTGTATATTCAAGAATGTTATTTTTTAAGAATTTTATTCATTTTTTATGATATTTTTTTTAGAATATGTATAACTATATTAAAATGTATAAGGATATTAGTCTGTAAGAATATGAATGAATTTGTTTTTTATTTCTCAAATCAAATATCTGCATTGGAAATATATTCTGCAAGAATAAAATAAAAAATGTATTTACTAGTTTATGGTTGACATTTTGTCATTCTAACAAAATAATATTCTATTAGAATAAAATTCTGAAAGAGCATCATTCTAACAAAAAATATTCTGACAGAATAAAATCGGTAAAAAATTGAAATCGAATTAATTAAAAAATTCAGATTTTTTTAAATTAGGATAATTAATCACTCTAAAAATCCGAAAATTTCCTTTTATAAATGTAGTTAATTGTCCAAAATACCATTTTGCTTAAAATTGTGTGATTAATTGCTACATGTTACCCCATTGTAATATCATACACTTTCAAATCATGTCCATTGATTAATTTCATCTATTGGTCCAGATTTGTGCATTCTGTCACAATAGGAATTAATTAACAAACGTATTACACAAAGCAACTTGTTTTTGAGTTTTTTGCAAAACATTTCTAGTTTCTAGTTTTATATCTCAAAAGATCAAAAGTTTTTTTTTTTCAGATTTTTCAAAAGTTATAAAATGTAGAAACTCATCAAACCGCAAAACCGCACAAACCGCCTGCATCAAACCGCACCACATAACGCGGTTTTAAACTTCTGCGGTGCGGTTTGCGGTTTCAAAACAACTCAAACCGCATATGCGGTGCGGTTTGCAGTTTTAACTTTAAATCGCACCAAACCGCACTGCGCATACCCCTACTATATATATACTAGCAAATGAGGAGCAAAAGGTTTTTATATAAAGAACTACTCTAAAACAACTATAAGGTTGTTGAGTATAAAAGTAAAAAATGACTAGTATCTCAAACCAGTTTTCATACCAACTTCAACAAAATAATAATTTCAAACTTATACAAACTGTCCGTTTGGATTCTAACCGGACCGTTTTAACTAAAACCGGTTTCTGGATCTTAAACCAATTTGAGATGATGAATTTTTTTTTCGTGCAACATCTAGTCCAAGGTAATGTGAAACGTTTTAATAGGAAAATTAGAAAACCATTATCTTTTCATAAGGCCAACCAAAGCGTAGGTGCCCATCAATTATCAAAGTTCAACGATCGGGGACCCAACTTGACAAATGTCAAGTGAAGCCTGGGCTTGGCCCTATTTTTTCTGAAACACGATGCATAGGGCCTAATGAAGCAAACACATAATTAACGCCTGCATATCATTAGAAAAAAATCAGATATACATTTTTAATTGCGTGATATTTATTTCGTATATCTACTGTGATTGTATTTATATTATGATTTTAGTTTTAAAATCATACTATACCATTTACAATTTTTAGCTTTTGGTTGTGTTTTATTGCTCCAACATCAAAATCGAGTGGTTATGATGAGTTTGGGAATATTAAGGAGTAGAAAGTAGAGGAAGAGCTTATTTTCCTTCAACACAAGTTATTCCAGTAAAAGCTCTTACTGTAAATACTCATAATCAACTCAAAAACATAATTAATCAGGTTCAAAATAGCCAATTTCAAAAGGCATTACTTGTGCTTTTACAAGCCTTAAATTTACCCAACAACATAAATTGTGTCAATAAACTTGATTGACATTTCACATTCAATTTTTAGGGCGTTCAGTAATGAATTTTGTTGTTGGTGATGCACGATGGAAATGGCAGTTGTAGCAAATCTTGTGAAACATTTGAACTTCTTCCTCGTTAGAAACAGATGTATTGAGCTCTATTCGTGCTTTCTTCAGCAGAGGTGACTTAGCCATGATGAGCTTCAGAAATTCCATCTCTATCTCTAGAGCACTAATACGACATCTTGTTATCTCCAATTCTTTAAGATGATCCAAGTTGAGGCCCGAGTAGACTTGAAGACCAAGCAACTTCGTGAAAGTTTGTTGAGCACACTAGCTATGTTCCCAACACATCTAATTGGAAAAACAAGTCAGATTTATTAATGGAATTGTGAAAATCCTACGGGAGGCAAATCAGACAGTTGTGTCGTGTTTTTAGCTGACACAACACGACATGACAATTTTTATATAACATGATCACGAAACTATGTCATGTTTTGTTGTACTAACACGAAAACGACCAAATTAAAAAAACACATAAAAATGAAAAAGATAAAATAAAATAAACCTTTTAGTTTATTTTAATTCATAATTAATCACACAAAACATGAAAAACCCGACAAACACATAATATCGTGTAAAATTCGTACACAACACAACATCGTGTTTTTTACACTTGACATGTACACATACATGAATTCGAAAGTTAATTTCGTTTCGTGTGTGTGTGTGTTATGGATATTGCCATCCCTAGAAAATCCATTATAAACATAAATGTGATAGCATGCAGTTTATATTTACCTTCACTTGAATTTTCTCTAAATTTGGGGAAGTGGGGAGCTTATGGACCTTACCAAGGTAAACTCCTAAGTAGGGGGCAATTAGTAAGGAGTTGTAGATGTGTCTTGGTAGTGATGTTAACATTGAGAAAAGAACAAAGAGGGTAGCTTGTCGCGACTATTAGGTGACCAAATCTCAAAGATGAATATCTTGAGGTTATTCCTCCTTGAAAGATGAAGTATAATCTGGTTAAACTCATTGAAGATATACGTATCAGCCATACAGACAACGAATTCCAAAATTGGACCCTTGTGTAACAACAAAACGTGCAAGATTGCATTGACAAGCTTGTATTTATCGATTTCTTCTTTATCAGAATATACATTAACCACATTTTCATCAAATACAAGTTTCTTTATGCTTGCCCAAGAATACCTCCATTTCTTTGACAAAATACTCGTCCTTAATGCATCTCGCATTGGCATAAGAGTCTGAATTTTTTCAATTATGTCTTGAGGAAGAGTGCTGATTCTATCCCAATTTTGGTTCATATCTTGATGAGTTCCTCAAAAATCAATACTCCACAATGCTGCAAAGTAGAATTCAAAACCAAATATATTTATTTCCTTAAGATTCGTAGCCAAAAGCTATGCATATCTAGAGCAACATTTAAAGAAAATGTAAATACCTGTTTTAAACAAATAGGAACCTGTTGGTTCAAATATACAGTATTAACGAAAATCATATACGTTCCTAAGTAAGTTGAAGTATTTTTTTTATGAAATCGGATTTTTACTTATTTTTAATTGTCATCGAGATGGCAAACGGGAGTCCTAACTCCTTGATTTCCAAAAGTTAAGCTCTTAGTATACCCCTCATTAGCATTATATAACAATTAAGAAATTATTGATTTTTTTTTCAAGCAAAATAAAGGATATATTGCAGCGTCTCAAGATAAATCACCATAAAAGAAGAGAAGAAAATTACCGGCTGCAGCTGCGCCCCTTCCTTGTCTCTCCGTCGCCGTCTGCCTTGGCCCGACGTTCTATATCGCCGTCGCCGTCGCCCTCCGCCTGTTTTGCTGTCTCCCCTTCCCTGTCTTCATTCCGAGACCCTTAAAATTTCATTTTAGAGTCCATTACACTAATTGTCATGTGGTTTACAGTAATATCTACTTTGGTCCTTAAGGTTCCTTTTTTTTTTTCCCTTGTTTTTAGTTCCTCATGCTTTGTTGCCTCTTCGGTTTCTTTTGGACAGAAAAAAAAAACTTTGTCCTTATAAATTAATAAAATTAAAATAGAACCACATTATTTTGCTCATTGATAGTTACACGAAAATTTCAAATACAATGTCGGAATCGATAAGATTATAGGGTTTAACTGGTAATTTCAGAAACATGAGGGGTTTTGAACAAAAATTACACTCTCAAGTCCGAAACTCCAAATAAACACCCCTTCGTTTTCCCCCAAAAACCAATTTCACGTTGGGCTTCCAAACATCATCCGTCCCCTTTCTCTGCTAAACCCTTCTGCGTTATTCTCTCAGGTCAGTTTCACTCTGTTTTCTTCATTTTTCTGTTATGCCGTTGTCGATTGTAAGCTATTAGATTTCCTGTTGTGCTCAATCACCATGTTGTCTGAATCATACTCAAATTTGTATTTATTTTTCACGTTATCGTTCTTGTGCATTTTATTGATGAAGTTGATCTACTAGATTAGGTTTTTTGCATGCGTGATCCATTTCATCTTGCAATTATGTCTCTTAAGCAAAGTTTCACGAGCAACTCTGAGCACAGAACAATTTGAATACAGTGATTTTTATGTGTTTTCAACCGTAGACAATTTCAATGCTTGAATTTGAAAATTGATGGTGTATATAAGTCTTAATCACATGTATAGTTGCTGACATAGTGTTTCAATACACATATGAATGTATCTCTGATTATATTGTTACATTAGCTGATAGAGTGAGAACGAACACTGTTTGTGGATGCATAATTAAGCTTGGTAAGTAGGAAACATGATACCCAGGGCTTTGTAGTCGTTCTGGACTCTGAATATAAGATGGTATAGTCTATAAATCCAATGAAATTTGCAAACAATTTCCATTCTATTACAAATTTACAATCACAGAACACATCATCTTCTTTCTGCCTTTATTTTTTAAAAACTCTACTAGTGCCTGTAATAAGGATAGAAATACTTAACTTGTTTACATTGTTTAAGATATTTGAAGGTAATTGCATCAGCAAACAGAAGCATTGTTGGAACATAAAGTCAATTATGGCATATGGAGGCACACCTTCGGGCCCACCTGCAGCTTCAGGCAGCTCTCCTGCAATGAAGCAGGTGAAACTGGAGAAAGAAAGTGAACTCAGGATTGAAGTCAGTTTTAACAGCTCTCTTCGCCTCAGGCTACTAAATGGGACAGCTGAGATATTTGGGACCGAAATGCCCCCAGAAAATTGGCTCATCTTCCCACCAAGAATGAAATTTGCTGTAAACTCTTAACAACTTTGAAAAAAAAAAAATCCACTAGGAATATTAAAGATCACTTGAATCTTGTCCTATTCTAATACTTGAGTTTCCTTCTTTTTGTAATTTCAGATATTTACATGGTATGGGGCCACCATTGAAATGCAAGACAACACTGAAACTGATTATGTAGCAGATGAGGTAGGATATTAATATTATATCATGTCACCAGTGTATTTTACTTTCTTAATGTGCAATAATATTAATTTTTTGTTTTCTATTTTAATATAAAGACACCAATGATCAGTTATGTAAACGTGCATGCTGTACTTGAAGGGCGTAGAAATCGTGCAAAAGCCTCTCCCAGTGATTCTGATGCTTCCCAGGTGTCTTTTACCTTTCTTTCTTTATGCTTTCAATCTCTAATAACATTTCCATGACAAAATAATAACTATTTCACCAAAATTCTGTATTTCTTTAGGGTCCCAGGGTGATTGTTGTGGGACCCACAGATTCTGGAAAGAGTACATTATCTAGAATGCTTCTTAGCTGGGCAGCCAAACAAGGATGGAAACCTACTTTTGTGGATTTGGACATTGGACAAGGATCTATAACCCTCCCTGGGTGTATTGCTGCTAGCCCAATTGAAATGCCAATTGACCCTGTTGAAGGGATTCCTCTTGAAATGCCTCTTGTTTACTTTTTTGGACACAACACTCCAACGTAACAATCTTTATACTCACTCATTTATAAGTTTTTGTTTGAAAATTTCTTACTTTTGTTTTTGTAGTGTTAATGCAGATCTTTATAGGGTATTAGTAAAGGAGCTAGCACAGATATTGGAAAGACAATTTGCTGGGAATCCTGAATCTAGAGCTGCAGGCATGGTCATCAACACCATGGGATTCATTGATGGACTTGGTTATGATGTATGTCTTATTTAGGTCCTCATTTTGTATATAGTGTTAAGTATAGGGTTAAAAGCAATAATACAAGTTTTGTTGACTAGCATTTTGTGTCTCTTTGCAGCTTCTTCTGCATGCAATTGATACATTCCAGGCTACTGTTGTTCTTGTGTTGGGTCAGGTAAAAGAGTTATCTCCATAAAGTTAATAATATCATTTTGTATGTCATAAAATGATGGATGAAATGGAACTATAAATTGCTAATACTTTTTTATTTTATTTTAAAAAAAAAAACAGGAGAAACTTTGCAGCATGTTAAAAGATGTATTAAAACGAAAACCTAATGTGGATGTAGTGAAACTACAAAAATCAGGTGGTGTTGTATCCAGGAATTCAAAATTCAGAGCAAGTGCAAGGAGCCAGAGGATAAGAGTAAGTCAAAATAAGTCAAAAGTTTAGATGATGATCATATAATTTTTTGGCTAACGTTTTTATTTTAAATTAATTACAGGAATATTTTTATGGTCTTTCAAATGACCTTTCCCCTCACTCAAGTATAGCGAATTTCAATGATTTGAGTATTTATAAAGTTGGGGGTGGCCCACAGGCCCCAGCTTCAGCTCTCCCTATTGGTGCACAGCCTGTGGCGGACCCCATGAGATTGGTTCCTGTAAACATCAACAGGGATTTGCTCAATTTAGTTCTTGCTGTCTCTTTTGCAAAAGAACAAGATCAGATTCTTTCAAGGTATTCTTTTAAATTGTTTTAATTAAACTTATTATATATGATGCTTACTATTTTGGTTTTGGTTTATTTGCTTTGAATGTAGCAACATAGCTGGGTTTATTTGGATCACTGATATTGATATTCCAAGGTTTGATTGAGAGCTCTCAACTTATTAAATATTAAATATAGAATACAAATTAATTTTCTGTTGTATTTATAATTTCAGGAAGAAAATCACATATCTAGCTCCATCAGGTGGAGAACTTCCGAGCAAGTTCTTGTTAATGGGAAGCTTAACATGGATTGAAACCTAAACTGCAAGTCTTCATTGCCATTTTTTTTTGCTAATGTAAGCCGTTTGTTTTTTAATCCATGTAGCATTGAGGGCCCAACAAGCAAACTTGGGTATTTAATTTGTAGTATATGTAGCAATATCTATGACTTCTTAATTTTTTTTTTTGGGTTAAGCATGGTTGGATAAATGATGTTTGAAAAGTATTTTAGAAAATGACGGCATGTTTGTGTAAAGTGAATATACAGGGTTGAAATTAAGACTATAAATATCAAAATCATTTTGGGGATGAAAGACGCTGAAGAACTAAGAATCAGGGAGAGGGAGAGATTAGCGTCAAGTTAGGTTTGAAAATTAAAATTATGATTTGAATTTGAATGTGATTTCTAGGGATACAGAGTCTTGGTGAAGAAACAGGGGGAGTTGGACCGATTTCATGAAACTTGAGTAGACAAAAACCCACCGGATATGACAAATCCAAGTTGATAAAAAAAATTGAAGAACTAGGAATAAGAACATTAGGTCACCCCCATATATATCTATAATTCCAAGAAAAATTTAACACGATACAAAAAACTCAAAAACATTAGATTGAAACGGGTACCAACTTTAACGTGAATCCAACAACCTAAAAGTAAAACTCATCGGGATGACTTTAAGCAATTTGTAAACAAAAACCAAAACGGGTGGATGGAGTAGACAGGCAAGCAGTATATGTCTACGGTTAGGGAAACAAATCAATGAATTATAAAGAAAGATATTGATGGTGATCTTTTAGGGTTTCCATATAGATGAGTGTTTAGGATTTACAAATCGAGCACGGGTGGTGGGTGAGTGTGCTTAGATCTAGTAGCGGAGGCTATGTGTGTGTATGCATGAAGCTCTAGCAACAAGAGTGCTACATTGAGCTAGGGGTTAGTATTTTTAGTGGTGCGATGGTGGAGAATTATGGTGAGATAGTGGTCTGATGGCACGGTGGTAGTGTGGTGGGGGTGTGTGGTGATGTTGATGGTTGTGTTTCTAGGTTTTCAAAAGAGAGAGAGAGAGAGAGAGAGAGAGAGAGAGAGAGAGAGAGAGAGAGAGAGAGAGAGAGAGAGAGAGAGAGAGTATTTGCAGGTTGACACAATAGATACATCATGATAAGTGGGAGTTCAAATTAAAAAGGCTAGGTCAAGATAAGGTGAGAAGAGAAAAGATTATGGAAATAGATAGGTGATTGGTAATGATTGAGTCTTGATACATATGCTTTAATTTTTATTCTTCTTAATCTTTTCATGCAAGCTCGGTTATGGAAGAGTGTCAAAAAATAGTATTTGATGTGTACAACCTTAGGGTATTCGATGGATGGAGGTGATTGGTATTTGTATGACTTGATTCGACGGAATGTCATTAAGGATGCTAATGATGAAGGGGTGGTTTGGTATTTGTTGATTAAGTCAGGGCTGACCGAGTATGATACTCTGACCAAACTTGTCTTTGATTGAAATCATGTTGTTTGATTACGACTTTGGCTGACTATGTTGAATGCTGGAAATGACCATTTACCTTTCTCTACTTTTTACCAAAACCAAGCTAGAGCTTAGATGTGATCCACATATTTTCTCATTTTACTACATCTTGAAAGAGTTTTTCCAAGACTAAATCAATATGAAAGAAATAAATTAAAATCGTTTACACGAAACAAATATGAAACAAAATACACAGTTTCTCTTTATTTGGCAACAACACTTGATAACAATGCTAATAGTGTACACATTCACACAATTTAACCAAAAACAAGTCAAAATGAAGTTAGATTGCCTTCATGGAGAATTCAGTTGTAGAGATTTAAACTGCCTTCTTGGAGAATTCATTTACAACACCGATTGTCACACCCTCGGCTGTCGGTGGAAACGTTGAAGTGTGTGATGTAAATCAGTGATCACAATTATTGAACATACATTGAACATACATTGAACAATACAAATATACTCTTCTATTATTATTGAAATAAAAATTACATTGACAGTGGCTATTGTTAAATCACGACACACGCCTAACAATTCGGTGTTTACAAAGGTGTAGTAAAATAACAGAAAGTATTCTATGCAAACTCTTCCGATCTGTTAATAAATCTGAGAATACATGCATTAAGATACGTTAACAAAGATTGTTGGTGAGTTCTACAGGTTTTGACTCCATGGCTTTTTATAATCCAAAAGTGTCTTTTAAATAAATATTTTTCGAATATCAACATATATAAAATGCAGTTATTTTTTCCCTATTTAAAGTATAAGATTAACTGTTTTTCACCTTTAAATTTTCGTACAAGAGATGGTAATGTTTATATGAATAACTCATTGTTAATCAGTTTATAAACTTTGTATGGTCATGTCGTAGAATTTATTAAGTGTTATATTACTTAATTTGGGAACCGACACCTAATTAGTGGGGTAAACTCTTCCCACCTAAACATTGTGTTTTCTCACTATAATTATATGAAATATAATTATCTGCAAAAAAAATATATAATATATTTTTCCAGAAATATCGACATTAGCTGGAATATGGCCGTAAAACTCCTCGTCTCCATTATAAAGTATCGTTTTACTTAATTTTGATAGTGACACTAATCTTTTTAAGCCCCAACTATCCCACTACATACAATATCTTCAAACTAGTATAAGTGAAAAAAAATCCACATATAAATCCTATTTTAATTCTATACAGCAACTAGACAAACTCTAGAATTATATAATGAGCTCATAACCGAACTATGACACTATACCACAACATTAGTTCTAGAAAAGAGTGTGTTGATAGTCATTCTCAACGTTTTAATGTACAGTGCGATAAGCAAAGACTGAATGTCAGCGCCTAATTCGAATCGTAAGGCGATAGTTATAGCTAGCAACACCAGGCGGGCGGTCAAACCGTATAAGTCCATTAATATGAATCTTATACATGTCGTTCTTCTTTCCACATGAATTAAAAATTATGACACAGATGAGTTTTACCAATACACACAGTCTTAGTGTAGACAACAACATAGCACATATAGCTTAGGGAATGATCTTAACTCATATGGCTTCAAAAACAAACGTAACTTGTACAGAGAGACTCGAGAGTGTTGGATCCTAACAATGAGTCTAGGCATCCTAATCCTAAACTTTCCATTATAATTTCAATGAACATCTATAATTCTTTGAGGTTTAGGAATAATTATTAATTGAATTCTTTTAGTATTTGAGATTCGTAAGACTTAACGTATTTCCACATTTTTATTATTTATCGTTATAAATTTTAGGGAGCACAACGGTGACATTTATGATATTTTCAAGGTTTCAACCATTGTGAAACCAATAATTCCTCTAAAACTAATAAGTCACATAATTAATACAATATATAATTTCGAAAATAACAATTTTTAAATCTTGAAACTAATAATGTTATAATATACAACAAAATCCATAATTTAGTACAAATAAATTATATTATTATAATTAATATAAAATATAGTGAATCATTTTTTGAATTCACTTTTACATGACCTTATATAATAAGAGTTAATTTTTGATAATGTTAACTAATAATTATATATTTTCTTAGGCTTCGTTTTTTCACCATTTAAGGTAATGTACTTTCTTTTTATGCATAAATAATGTTTATGGTTATAGTTACATCTTTTATACATTCCTAACATACTTAAACTTGTATGTACAATCATTATAGTCTTATAAGTCGTCATATTAACTTGAATCATTAGAGGAATCTACTTATGAGTTTATGGTTTTTCTTAACTTTTATAATCATATATCACCACAAAATATAAGGATGTCATTTATAGCATCCTACTTAATACTTAGAAGATATATTGGTGATTTTTAACATTTTAAGTTGCTATTTCACAATCTTTTAAACATTAACAAAGTATGATGCCATTTTATGTATAAAACTTGTATATGATCAAAAATTTCAATATAAACGTGTGTATTCTCCCCCAAACAAGAAAACCGTAAAAGAGGGGTCATAGAAACTCACATTCGATGCGTGATCTCAATCTATGTTTGTTTTGGTGAAGCTTTATGTGAAAAACCGAAATTCAACAATTCTTGAACTTTGAAACACTTCCGGGACTATTTTGTAACAAACTAAACTAAAGGGGTTATTTGTGTAATGATTTAAATCAAAATGGTTATTTTAAATCTTGTATAATGATTGGATGGGATGATTTGTTCAATAACTACCAAATGAATGTTTGTTTTGATCATACAAATACCTTACGGAGCTGTTCTTGTCAAATTAATCAAATAAGGGGCTGATTTTGCCTTTTAAAATCAGTAAGGTACTAATTTGGTTAAGTAATTCAACAAGAGGTTGTTTTTGGGCAAAACAATACAAAAAAGGGTAACAAGTCTTCGTCTTCTTTTGATCAGGCTGGAGCGTGATCGAAGTAGGAAAAGTGGTAGTGGATCGGAGACGACAAAACAGATCCGTTGAGGGAGGGAGAGCATGCAATGAAGGGTTGCTCTAACGGTTTTTTTTTCTTTTTTTGGTCTGATCGGCAACAACACACAAAGGAGGAGGAAAGACTTCGGTCCTCTATTGATCATAGAAGGAGGTTGAAGGAAGCAGTGATAAGGTGGATTGGGAAAGCACCTCTAGTGCTCGACTGTTTCAGAGAAAAAGAAAGAAGGATGGGAGCAACAGTGGGGCTATTGTCGGTTGCTTCGTCGATGAGGGTTTCTGTAATGCTCGGTTCCTGGTACGTATTTGATTTAAAAAAATTATTCATTTTTGTATAGAAACTCGACGAGTTGGAGGCCCCAAACTCGTCGAGTAGGAATGGAGATTGGACGCGGGTTGTGAAGTTTACTCGACGAGTTGAGAGCCTCAACTCGACGAGTAGGACTGGCAGAATGAAACCCTAATTTTTTAGGGTTTTGCACCCTATGTAAACAACTTAACCTCCATAGGGTGGCCTAATGCCTTATTCCCTTAAAGCCTAATGCCTTTACTTGATCTATTTATTTTCCAAAATCCCAAAATAAGAAACTTCTTGAAATAGGATGTTACAACTCTCCTCCACTTAAACTAGATTTCGTCCTCAAAAACATTCATTACTACTTCCTCTGCCATGCTATTCGATCTTGCCCAAACTTCCTAAATTCCATTTAAGATCCAGGATTCATCCCATACCGATGACCGCTCCCAACCCTGCCATCCAAACCCCATCGTAGCTGAAATCATTTATCCCTCCTAAAGAATGAACCTTAACACTCTGCCTTCAGCCAATGAAAGAAACCCAATTTCTCTTCCTGAGAACTGAAACGACTACCTTACTCTTCCCAGCTGGAACACCTCAAATCACAACGATAACCACTCAAAGTAAGAAACTTCTCAAAAATTGGAACCCGACAATTTAAACTCCAGAAATTATTCCCTAGGACTGCTGATCATTCATTCGTCGTACCCTCCCCTAGTCCCTGACTAGGAACACCACTCAACGATGCATAAGGAATACTCAAAATATACCGATCGTGAATTTCAACCAATCCCAATCCGTAGGTTGTGCCCAACAACCTTAAATATGCACTTGACTTCCTGACAAGTCATCACGAGCATAAGGATGGTCACCCCAAGAATTCTCATGATGCATCCAAATCCCTTATCAGATTAGGTGTACCCCCACCTGAAAACTCACTCGAGACATTCACAATGAACTTCATGACTCGAGATTCCATTACTGATACCCAACATTGGTAACTAGACTCCTGAAAAATAGACCGCAAGCAAATAGGGTTTGTCCCATGAAAAATGGTCAGGGGATGGGTTTAAGAAGCTTAAATAGGGTACAAACCCTAAAAATTAGGGTTTGTCCCAAGCCAGCGTACAACCAGCGTAACCCACGTACTCCCAGCTTACGTGGTCGATGCCCACGATCAAGATCTAGCTAATACGCTAAGCACACTCATAGAGTACGCCCCGCATACTAGCCACACGACCAAAATGGAAGAATTTTTTGTTTAGTAAGGGGAAAAAGGGAACTTACAAGGTCTGAATGTTACAATTATTCTCCACTTGAATCAGACTTCGTCCTCGAAGTCCGTTGCTCCAAATAACTCCGGATAGTGCTCCTTCATCTCATCTTCTAGCTCCCACGTCCATTCAGAACCCTTTTGATGCTGCCATTGAACTTTCACCAACTCGACAACTTTGTTCCTCAAGGTTTTCGTCTTCCTGTTAAGAATCACCACCGGTCTATCAATATAGTTCACGCGGTCATCCACCTGAATATCCTCCAATGGAACCACTATGGAATCATCCACTAAACACTTCCGCAGTTGAGAGACATGGAACGTGCTATAGATCTGACTAAGGTCATCTGGAAGATCCAAGCGATATGAAACCCTACCTATCTGGGCCAAAAACTTGAAAGGACCGATATACATGGGGACCAGCTTACCCCTCTTCCTGAATCGGATGACACCTTTCCAAGGTGACACCTTCAGGAGAACCATATCCCCCACCTGGAACTCAAGATATGAACGACGCTTGTCAGCATAACTCTTTTGCTGAATCTGAGCTGTTTGGAGTCTACTTCGAACCTACTAGATCAAATCGGTAGTCTTGAATGCCACCTCGATTCTCCCCATAACTCGCTGACCGACCTCAACCGAACATATCGGGGGTCCTACATTTCCTCCCTTAAACCATCTCAAAAGGAGGTCGATCAATGCTGGCGTGATAACTGTTGTTATACGAAAATTCTGCTAATGGAAGATACATATCTCAAATCCCAATAAAGTCCAGAACACACGCCCGTAACATATCCTCTAAAGTCTGAATGGTATGCTTGCTCTGACCATCAGTTTGCAGATGGAAGGTTGTGCTAAAATGGAGACGAGTACCCAACTCTTCATGGAACCTCTTCCAAAACCTGGAAGTAAACATGACATCCCTGTCTGAAACCACGGAAACCGGCACCCCATGTTGTGCCACAACCTCCCTGATGTATTCCTCTGCTAACTTCTCCGCAAAGATGCTTCCTGGATCGGGATAAAATACATGCACTTGGTCAATCGATCCATGATAAACCAAATCGAATCCACTTTGCGCTCAATCCGAGGAAATTTCGTGATGAAATCCATGGTAATCTCCTTCTATTTCCATACGGGAATCTCCAACAACTGCATCTTGTTGTGAGGTCGCTGATGCTCGGCATTGACATTCCTGCAAGTCAAGCACCGCTCCACATACCACGCTACATCCCTCTTCATGCAGGGCCTCCAATAATCAAATATCTCAATACATCTTCGTTGCACCGGGATGAATGGAGAACCTTGATTTGTGTGCCTTCTCCATCAACACCCGACGCATTCCGCCCCAATAAGGAACCCATACCCTTCGATGAAGGGTTAACAACCCATGACTATCATAATCGAAGGAAGCCACCTGACCCACAATAAGCTCACTATTTCGGTGATCTTCCTTCATATCCTCTACCCGTGTCTCTCGAACCTTCTCCAACAGTGGAGTCATCACTTTCATCCACAGACAGATATCTCGGATCGAAGCCACGAACGCCTTGCGGCTTAGAGCGTCAGCCACCACATTGGCCTTCCCCGGATGGTAAAGGATTTCACAGTCATAATCCTTCACCACATCCAACCATCGGCGTTGTCTCATATTCAGATTTGGCTGATCTATCAAGTACATTAGGCTCTTATGGTCCATATAAATAGTACAGCGGACCCCATAAAAGGTAATGTCACCAAATCCTGAGGGCGAAAACCACGACCCCTAGCTCCAAATCGTGCGTCGGATAGTTCGCCTCATGAGGCTTCACCTGCCTCGAAGCATAACCGATCACACGACCCCTCTGCGTCCACACTGCCCCCAAACCCTTGATCAGCACATCACAATAAACCACAAAATCCTCAACACCCTCCGGCAGGGTAAAAATCGGTGCCTTACACAACCGTTATCTCAAGGTCTCAAAAGCTGCATGTTTCTCAGGCCCTCAGCGAAAGGTGACCGTCATCTTTGTCAATTGAGTCAAAAGAACAACTATCTTGGAGAAAAACTGGATAAATCTCCGATAATAACCTGCTAGACCAAAGAAACTCCAACCTCAGATGGAGACCTCAGAACCCCCCACCGTATCACGACCTCGGCCTTGTCCAGATCGACAAGAATACCATTCTGGTTGACAAGGTGCCCCAAAAACTACACCTCGCCTAACCAGAACTCACACTTGGAGAACTTTGTGAATAGTCTCTAGCACCTCCCTTAAGTGCTCCTCATGTTGCTCCTAGGTCTTGGAATAAACAAAGATATCATCAATGAATACAATCACAGACCGATCCAGCATCGGGCTGCACACGAAGTTCATGAGATCCATGAATGTGGCTGGAGCATTGGTGAGCCCAAAAGGCATCACCACAAACTCGTAATGACCTTAACGATTTTTGAAAGCAGTCTTCTGCATATCCTCATCTCTATCCATCATCTGATGATAACCCGAATGCAAATCAATCTTGGAAAACTAAGATGCGCCCTGAAGTTTGTCAAAAAAATCATCAATCATCGGGAGTAGGTAACGGTTCTTCCCCATTATCTTATTAAACTCCCGGTAGTCAATGCACATAATATGAGACCCATCCTTCTTTTTCACAAATGAGAGCGGTGCTCCCCAAGGCCAACTGCTCGGTCGAATGAATCCCTTGTATAACAGCTCCTGTAGCTGTGTAGAAAAATCATGCATCTCAGGAGGAGCTAACTGATAGAGTGCTTTGGCTATCAGAGTCGCACCAGGAACCAGATCAATCATGAACTCAACCTGCCTCTCCGGAGGCACTCCAAGCAATTCCCCTAGAAATACATCCGGATACTCCCGCATAATAGGCACATCATCCACAGTCACCTTACCCTTATCACGAGTAGCCGTAACATAGGCGAAAAATCCGGAACAACCCAGTTGGATATAATGTCTGACCCTCGTTTCTGAACACAAAATCAGCCCACGCTGTGCTCTTTCTCCCTGAACCACTAACTCTCCCCCACTTGGGGTTTAATTCTAAACTAATTGTTACTCGTAGTCAATCACTGCCGCATTAGGGCTCAACCAAACTATGGCCTCGATAACCTTGTTCCCACGTAAAGGAATGGGAACCAAATCGGCTAGATACTGCTCGCTGAACAGCTAGAGATTACAACCTCAATGAACCCTCGCTACCCGAACAGATCGATCATCTACAATGTCAACATCTAAAGGATATTTCAGCTCCCCCAAAGCTCCAGCAAAGCTCTTGCTAAGCGCTAGCGACACAAAGGATCGGGTAGCCGCCGAATCAAACAATACCAACGCAGAAATACCGTTCACGAGGAACGTTCCTAAAATAAAACACAAAAACATAAGAAGGCATTTGAATATAAATAAAGAGATAAGGAAAAGATACATACTCGTCACCACGTCAGGATTTGCACGAGCCTCCTTGGCTGTCAGCTAAAAAGCCCTGCTCTTCACCACAGGTGCATCTGCCTTGCCTTGGTGGCCGTTAGTAATCTGTAGAGTTACAGGAGCGTGTGCTGACACTGCTCCTACTCCAGTCAAACTCAGACAATGGGCTTTCTTGTAGCCCCTCTGATATGACCCGTCTGGCCGCACTTGAAGGAACCAAAACCACCCACCCTGCACCCCCTATTGTGTGTCCCGCCGCACTTGCCACAACGGCCCTGACCCTACTGGCTCTTCTCTCTCGTATCAACAACCTTTGGCCTCTTTCCCGAACCCTCTGCACTCTGCGCATAATCGAGCTTCCTCTTCTTCTCCATTTCCAGATCAATATATCTCTCCATAGCCCTCACTATCATGTCCTCCAGCGTCGTGCAACTGGATCGGCTCACAAACTGCCAAATATCACTCATCAGCATCTCATGGTACCTCGCCTTTTTCATCTCCTCATATGCAACATATTGTGGAACCAACAGTGCCTTTCACGAAACATCGTGGTGATCTCAACCACCGTTGTAATAGTCTGGCGGAGATCCTGAAAACTCTCGCTCCAAATGTTGCACCTCGATAACCGGTGCAAACTCAGCCCTAAATCTAGTTGTAAAATCATCCCATGTCATCGAATCAACAACATCATCACCAAATGCGCACCCAACCTCCTACCACTTGTCTTGGTCTCTATCCTTTAGAAGACAAAAAAGCAAGTCTGACCTTTTCCCCCTTGAGACAACTGTTGGTGCGGTAGGCGTTAGCAACATCCGCTAACCACCTCCTTCTCGGTATCGAGTCCTTTTCCCCGTGATAGTCTGGAGCTCCACATGCCCGAAACTCCCTGAAGGTCAATGAAAGCACCACAATCAAGGCCACCATCTCATAACGGAAAGAGCCCAAATGCTCCTCCAACAACTCCATAATACCCTCCTTGATCGTAATGAAGATCATAAGAGTCTGCTCGAGAATGCAACACGTAATCTCAGATGAAATGAACTCCCTCGTCTGATCATCCAACTACCAGACTCCAGAACCTGAGCCCAAGCCCTCACCAGCACAAGAACTACCAACCAATCTGCCTCGAAGAGTCACCATACTGAAAATAGACCATATAAACCATCAGAATACGCATCAAAATATATCGAGGGATCACAAACTCTACAAGCTTCCTGGTTTCATCGCAACTCTCCTTGACTCAAGTACAGATCCTCTGCTTCTAGTAGTATGGTCCCATACTACCTTCCACATCTATCCATACTTTCCTCAAGGACTGCCTTGAATCTTTCAAGTCACTTCATATCCATACAATTAAACCTCATCAAGATAAGGTCGCCATACTAAATCTCTTCCTACGTTTACCTAGTGTAAACTCCACACCACTCTCTGCGATCAGGTGCAGAAGGATCTCCTGCTAACTTCCTCTAACTATCTCACAAATACAATCACATGTCACTAAAACCAGATAATTCTTTGAACTAGAGGTTTCACACTACAACGATTTTAGTCAGACAAGAGTTGCACAATAGAGTTAAAACCTAACCTTCTTAAATTATCTAGTCTCAGTAATATGTAACTTAACATATTCACTTACTAGTTAGCTGAAACTAGTGGGAACTCCTATAAAGCGTAAAGCAATCAATATTCGAGCATTGAGTAGTCATAACCAAGCATAACCTAGTCAGACCATCCTATCACTGACTGATTAGTACTAGCATGCAAGTCTACAAGCTCATACAATAGACATACAAAGGCATATCTCCTAGAATTATGTTATGCAAATACTAAGAATATCCTTAGCCCTAATTAGCATGTGATTCACAGATTCACAAATCAAATCATATCAGATAACATGTATGGGTATTTTAGGAAAACTTACTTAAGATCGGTCGATTGCATGCACCACACCATTTATTGTATTAAAAAACCCTTTTCTTTAAAAGAATTTCTTTTTGAAATTTTTTACCAAATCCTCAGTTTGATTTCAGACACACCCGAGAGTATGTTCGAATCCCTCAAACTAACGCTCTGATACGAACTTGTAACGTCCCAAAAATAAGACCCGAAAACTTCTTTTTTAAATTAATAAAAATAGTATCCCAAAATCATTATAAATCCCAAGTGGAACAAGTATATCAATACATCATCAAATATTAGAGTAATCATGAAAATGCATGTAACAGCCCGGATTCCCAGGTATTATTTATTTATTTATTTATTTTGGTAATTTGTGAGGGGACTCGGCGAGTTGGAGCCTAGACTCGCTGAGTATGATCGCGGATTTGGACCCGGGTTCGCGTCCGGACTCGACGAGTCCAAGAGTGGACTCGGCGAGTCCACGCTGTTTAATGAAACCCTAATTTCTCGGGTTTGAGGCGTATTTAAAGGGCCTTATGGCCGTCATTTGCACTCATCAGACCCCAGAGTGAAACCCTAGAGCAATTGAGTGTTTCAAGTGAGGGAAGGAGCCATTATTGATCTTGGAGTTGTTGTCTAGCAAGGAAAGAGGAGGTCTAGCCAAGAGGAAGCAAGAGAGGGGTGGATTCTTGAAGATTTGAGGTCCAGAACATCACATCTGAGGTACAATCTCGAATCATTCTCTGTTATTGTGATGTTCATGTAGATTTAGGGCTTTTGAACCCATTTGTGGCTAGATCTAGTGTCCTCATGGTCCCTTAGCGAGTTAAGGTCCTGGATCTGGACCCATAGAGGTCCAGAGCACCTCATTGCCAAAGCTTTATATGCATCCATGGAGGTTTTGGCTTGGGATCAATGTATTTGAGGCTAAAACACCATTCATGAGCTATTCAATGCTTGATGGGCATCAAGGCTTGGACTTTACGTGGTCAATAAGCTTAAGGAGACTGGATCTATGAGTTAGTGAAGCGGATCTGACCTCAGAAGGTCGGTTGGGGTTGTGCATGGAATGCACTCGCCGAGTCCATTTCCCAGACTCGGCGAGTTGTGCGAGTTGTTCATCGATTATGAACCACGGGTTGAGTAACTGAGTCGGGTGAGTGACTCGGGAGTCGGAAGAGATTCAGAGGGATCAGGTTCCCATAGGAACTCGGCGAGTCCACGCCAGACTCAGCGAGTCGGGTCGACCGTTGACCGTTGACCTTTGACCAGTGTTGACTGGTTTGACTTCGTGGTACTAGTCAGTCAGAGTCAAGTAGTATTAAGTAGAAATACGCTTGTGTTGTAGGAGGACGATAGCTCGGGAGATCGAGCACTAGTGGTTAAGAGATTTACGAGTTGTCGAGACACGCGAGGTGAGTCTTCTCACTATACATTACCTTGAGTGGTATTTCGAGTTGACCAAAGGGTCTTATGTGCTATGAGATTATGTGTTATCTTAGAGATTTTGTGCTATGTGTTATTTGTATGCTGTATGGTTATTTTGACCGGAACGGAGGGCCCAACGATTCTGACCAGGCCAGAGGGCCCAATGAGCTGTGATTGGACCGGAGGATCCGACGAGCTGCAGGACTGGAGGGTCCCGCCGAGACATCTAGACCAGAGGGTCTGATTTAGCCTTGAGTGGCGTATTTGTGGTATGTGGTATTTTGGGGAACTCACTAAGCATTTATGCTTACAGTTGTTATGTTTGATGTCTCAGGTACCAACGAGGACCGTGGGAAGGCGACGGCTTGACACGTACACACACACTGATGGAGTTTATTATGTGTAGAGATCTTGGGATTTGTTTTTGAAAACAATATTGATTATGGATTTTGATTTGTGATGTGATACATTATGTGATTTTTGAAAATGAAAAATTATTTTGAAAATTGCAGTGTTACAAGTTGGTATCAGAGCCTTGGTTTGAGAGATTCGGATGCACCTTCGGGCGTATTTGAACTCAAACCGAGGATTTGAGAAATTTTCAAATAAAACTAAAATTTTCTAAAAAGAAAAAGAGGTTTTGGAAACGAGCAGAGTGGATGGTGTGTACGGTCAGCCAGCGCCCGAACGGTGAATCCCCAAAATACCCTTATGATATATGTTATGAGTTATGAGATATTATGTTGTGCATGTTAGAGAGGCTAGGTATTCCTATTAGGACTAGAGTGGGCCTGATTTGTGATGCCTTAGCATAGGAGATCGCTGTTGCTATGAGATACTTTGAGAATGAGTAGGTAGCAGTGAGGAGCTCAGGAGAGGGCTATTGAGGGTAGCCAGTGCATAGCGAGAGTAGAGTATTTGCGATTTGGGATCCTAGGAGGAGGACTTGGGTTGTATATCGATTCGGTGTGGACGATAGTATTGGGCCCGTACTATTGAAGACACCGGATTGGTGCGCAGTCCAAGTAAGAATCCTTGGGGGTACCAGGAGAGAGGATGTTTGAGTTATCGAGTGTGAGTATACTCGAGAGTATCCCTGATTTTTTTTATGTTGTATTTCAGAGGTTGATCATGGTCGGGACACGCCATAACCCCGAGAGCAGTGGGGTGAGCGATGAGGAGATCCGTCGGATCATCCATGAGGAGGTGGCTGCTGCCATCAGAGCCGAGATCCCGGAGATGTTTGGGTCTATTAAGACCACACTGATCGAGACGTTTGACGAGCGTTACGCTGCTTTGACTGATGCTACTGTTGCTGCATCCACCGCAGCTGTTGCTGCTGCGAGACCCCAGGGTGGTGATTCGTTGCTGTACCGAGAGTTCAGCAACACGAAACCACCAGAGTTCGATGGTACGCAGGATCCGATCGCCGCTATGAGGTGGATCTCAGACACGGAGGGGTGTTTCTATACGTGCTCGTGTATGGAGCACTTGAGGGTGCGATTCGCAATCAACCAGTTTCGCTTAGGGGCGAAGGACTGGTGGAAATTCGTGACTGCGAGCTATTCTACAGCTGAGCTGATTGCAGTGACCTGGGAGAGGTTTACTGCGATGTTTCATGACGAGTATGTTCCACAGGTGGAGAGGGAACGTTTAGCTCAGGAGTTTCTGACCCTCAAGCAGGGGACCGAGTCGGTGACAGTGATTACGAGGATGTTTCATGAGCGGGCGCTGTTTTTCCCGGAGTTGGTGTCCACTGAGCAGGCTCGCATGAGCCGTTATCTGAGTATTTTGAGGAGGGACATCCGTGAGTTCGTGGCGAACTCGACTTATCAGACATTTGCCGAGCTCCAGGCAAATGCCAGGAAGAGGGAGATCGAGCTTGAGACACAGGCAAGGGAGGAGACTGAGTTGCAGAGGGGTGATCGGCGACTGGCGCAGTCGCAGCTGGCCGCCAAGCGGGCAAAGCCCGCTGATTCGAGGACGGGAAGTTCGAGGGGCCGCACTTGTGGGAAGTGCGGAAAGAGCCATGACGGGCCGTGCAAGACTGGGGTATGCTACAAATTCGGGAAGGAAGGACATTTTGCGAGGGACTGTCCGAAGGGGTTCTCGGTTTGCTTCCATTGCAACCAGACTGGCCATCGGAAGGCCGAGTACCCCTAGCTTCAGAGGTCAGCACAGGGATCTGCACCTGTGGTTCGAGCTGCTGAGACCCGACCAGTGAAGGCCGAAGCACCGAAGGCTAGGGGGAGAGCCTTCCAGCTGACTGCGGAGGAGGTCCGCTCGTGGCGGGTATGTAATCTTTATCTATTTTATGTTGAGTTTATGCTATTGTAATTGCTATATGTTATACGTAGGTACTTTTCTTGTGAGTTCTGTACCTGCATTGGTTTTATTCGAATCGGGTGCGAGTCGGTCTTTCATATCTTTGGCTTTTAGTCGGCACATTAGTATTCCGAGGGAGGCGTTGAGTCGACATCTGCGGATTTCCATAGCAGATGAGCGTGAGGTATGTGCTACCGAGGTGATACGTGGATGCATGCTGGAGATCTTCTGGGTGGAGTTCCCGATCGATTTGATTCTGATCGCTATGGGGGATGTTGGTTTCATAGTAGGAATGGATTGGTTGAGCCGTTTTGGGGCTGTCATAGATTGCGAGCGTCAATTGGTGACGATCCGAGATCCTAGTGGGGGAGCGCTGACGGCTTACGACGAGGGGACTCGTGGTGGTTCGGTTTTCTGTTCGGCCGCTAGAGCGAGGCGGAGTTTGCAGCAGGGCTGCAAGGGGTTCGTAGCCTATGTGACAGATGTGCGAGAGGCCGCTAGGAGACCAAGTTCAGTGGAGGAGGTGTCGATAGTGCGTGAGTTCCCGGACGTGTTTCCCGAGGAGTTGCCGGGTGTGCCTCCCGAGAGGCAGGTGGAGTTTCGTATCGATTTGGTTCCCGGGGCTACGCCTATCGCCAAGGCACCGTATCGGCTAGCACCGCCAGAGATGCAGGAGTTATCTTCACAACTGCAAGAGCTGTTGGGGAAAGGGTTCATCCGTCCCAGTAGCTCTCCCTGGGGAGCGCCGATCCATTTTGTCAAGAAAAAGGATGGTTCACACCGGATGTGCATTGATTACCGGGAGTTGAACAAGTTGATGGTCAAGAATCGTTATCCGTTGCCGAGGATCGACGATCTATTCGATCAGTTGCAAGGGGCGTCTTGGTTCTCCAAGATTGACTTGAGATCGGGATATCACTAGATGAGAGTTCGGGATGAGGATATTCCGAAGACGGAGTTTAGGACTCGTTACGGGCATTACGAGTTCGTGGTGATGCCATTCGGGCTCACCAATGCACCAGCGGCATTCATGGATCTCATGAACAGGGTGTGTAGGCTGATGTTGGATCGTTCAGTCATTGTATTCATTGATGACATCCTGGTGTATTCGAGGACCAGAGAGCAGCATGAGGAACATTTGAGGGAGCTCCTCAGAGTTCTGAGAACGGAGAGGCTTTTCGCCAAATTCTCCAAGTGCGATTTTTGGTTACAGGAGGTCCAGTTCTTAGGGCATCTCGTTAACCAGGATGGGATTTTTGGTTGACCCGGCCAAGATCGAGGCTATAATGAGTTGGGAGGTGCCGAGGTCACCTACGGAGATCAGGAGCTTCTTAGGGCTGGCAGGCTACTATCGGAGATTTATCAGAGATTTCTCCAAGATCGCCATGCCACTTACCAAGTTGACCCAGAAGGGTGTTGCTTTCTCATGGGGTCCAGAGCAGCAGACCTCGTTTGAGACCCTTCGCCACAGATTGTGTGAAGCTCCTGTACTCGCACTACCGGAAAGGATGGAGGATTTCGTGGTGTACTGTGACGCATCGATATCGGGGTTGGGAGCGGTGTTGATGCAGAGAGGGCATGTGATCGCGTATGCATCGAGGCAGTTAAAGCCTCATGAGACGAGATATCCCACCCACGATCTGGAGTTGGGGGCCGTGGTGTTCGCCCTCAAGATCTGGCGTCACTATCTGTATGGGGTTCGGTGTATGATATACACGGACCACAAGAGTTTGAAGTACTTGATGGATCAGCCCAACCTGAACATGCGGTAGAGGAGATGGCTGGATGTGGTAAAGGATTATGATTGCGAGATCCTATACCACCCGGGCAAGGCTAATGTGGTAGCTGACGCCCTAAGTCGTAGGGCAGAGGGTGCCCAGATGCGAGCTATCTGTATGAGGTTGACGGTGATGACTCAGATATTGGATACCATCAGAGGGACCCAGGCCGAGACGGTGAGACCGGAGAACCGTAAGAGAGAGCGAGTTATCGGGCAGGTGTCGGAGTTTGTTACCGATAGCCGTGGGCTTATGACCTTCCAGGGACGGATTTGGGTACCGTTTGTGGGCGGGACGCGTACTATCTTGATGGAAGAGGCGCACAGATCGAAGTTTTCGATCCATCCTGGGGCCACAAAGATGTATCTGGATCTGAATAGGGAGTATTGGTGGCCCTGCATGAAGAGAGATGTGGCGTGGTTTGTTGAGAGATGCCTAACCTGTCGTAGGGTTAAGGCCGAGCACCAGAAACCGCATGGTAAGTTGCAACCACTTGAGATTCCGGAGTGGAAGTGGGAGCAGATATCTATGGATTTCATCACCAAATTGCCGAGAACGGCAAGGGGTGTCGATGCGATTTGGGTGGTAGTGGACCGATTGACGAAGAGCACCCACTTTCTCGCTATTAGTGAGAGTTCTTCTGCGGAGAGGTTGGCAGAGCTGTACGTGAGGGAGGTGGTATCGCGGCATGGCGTATGAAACGACCCAAAAATACGACCCAAAAATTTCATTTTTCAATATAACCTAAAACCATAATCTGAGTGTCATATCATAAAACCATACGTGATGTATCCCAAACATAATAAAAACACTGTGCGGAAAACTGTATCATATCTATGTCATATCAAATCAAAAACTAAATCAACTCCCAGGATAAAAGCTGAAGCTGTGGTGTGTGCGATGCCATCATCCCGAGCTCTTCCCTCTGCTTGCGGAAGTACTTGAAACCAAAACTGAAACTGTAAGCACGAAGCATAGTGAGCTCCCCCAAACTACCACATACCATACAATAACATATCAAGCACATGCTTGGGGCCTTGCCCCCTCCATCGAACCGAAGTCCGAAGCTGACTAACTGGGACCTTGTCCCCTACATCGGACCGAAGTCCGAAGCTGACATCGGACAGAAGTCCGAAGCTGACTGGGACCTTTTCCCCTACATCGAACCGAAGTCCGAAGCTGACTGGGACCTTGTCCCCTACATCGGACCAAAGTCCGAAGCTGGCATCGGACCGAAGTCCGAAGCTGACATCGGACCGAAGTCCGAAGCTGACTGGGACCTTGTCCCCTACATCGAACCGAAGTCCGAAGCTGACTGAACATAGCATAAACATATCACTAGCATGAACACACATAAATCCTGTCTGAGCCACGAAGGCATCAAACATGCTAACTACTGCATCGGATCAAAATCCGGATACTACTGCTAGCTAAACGGGCCGGCATTGTGGCCTTAGACCCGTTCCTACTGGAAGGAAACTCACCTCGTGAACTGGCTGCTGAGTGAATGGCTCTGAGGGCTAACTGTTGTTGCTCCGGTAACTCCCCGGCTACAAGTCCATAAACACACTCAATCAAATACTAAACACTGCACTAGGTAAAATGACTCTTTTACCCTTGGTCAAAGTCAACTCTCGGTCAAAGTCAACCCACAATTGACCTGATTCACCGAGTTGGGCCGCCAACTCGCCGAGTCCCTATTCTCACTCCTCGACCCTACTCGCTGCTACTCGTTGAGTATGACATCGACTCGACGAGTACTCTCTCGATCCAAGAACTCAGACAATCTTCATCCGACTCGCCGAGTCATATGAACAACTCGACGAGTTGTTCTTGAGCTTAAGAAGATTGCCTTGGACTCGCCGAGTTGTATGAACAACTCGCCGAGTCCCTCCATTACTGATTCTACCCTCAAACTCGCTGAGTCCACTCCACTACTCACTGGTCCCACTCGACACCGCTCAAAAGGAAGAAATCGGGGACTCGCGACTCGACTCGCCGAGTCGTTCTTTCGACTCGCCGAGTCACCGCCATGCAACTATTCTACACTCGATTCTGCTCGAATCCAATACATACAAGTGATAGATCTGAGTCCAATAAGCTGATTTACCACGTAAAGTTTCCAACTTTACGTGTACAAACACATGAACAAGGGAATAAAGGCTAAAAAGGCACTTAAAAGGGTAGATCTAGGGTTATGATGCAAGATAGCTCCATAAAGGCAATAGATCTGGGTTCTACAACTCCTAAATGAACAAATCTAAAGATATCTCGGCATAATAGGGCTTCCATATCAACATAAGGCTTGAGAAAAGCATCAACTAGATCTAGAAGGGGTTTTAAAGCATAAAAGGGAAGGAAATCTGAAGAATACCTCAAAGAGCTCTTGCTTTCCCTTGAATCTCTGCTCTACAATCCTTCTCCTTGCTCCTTTCTTCTTCTCCTTCTTCAAGCCTTCACAAATGCACACAAGATCACTTAAGACACTCAAGATCGAATTAGGGTTTTCTCACAGCTTCTGAGGGTGAAGGAGGCGAGAATGGAGGCCATAAGGTGGCTTAAATAGTGGGCAACCCGGGGATTTAGGGTTTCTCCCAAACGGACAGACTCGCCGAGTCCAGAATATGGACTCGCCGAGTCGCCAGCTAACACGTGCTCGAAATCCCGAACCTACTCGGCGAGTCAGGCTATGAACTCGCCGAGTCCCTCTTGCAAAACTTCAAAATAAATACCAAGGAATTATCATACTGGAGACGGGTCGTTACAGCGTACCCATCTCGATTGTGTCAGACCGAGATGTGCGACTCACTTCCAGATTCTGGAAGAAATTTCACGAGGAGTTGGGTACGAGGTTGCATTTTAGTACCGTATATCACCCACAGACCGATGGACAGAGTGAGCGGACGATTCAAACACTCGAGGACATGCTTCGAGCATGTGTGTTGGACTTCAGCGGGAGCTGGGACGCGTATTTGCCCTTGGCGGAGTTTTCCTACAACAACAGCCATCATTCAAGCATCGGTATGCCACCCTTTGAGCTGTTGTATGGGAGGAGATGTCGTACCCCTATTTGCTGGGTTGAGGTAGGGAAATGCGTGATGGGTAGTACGGAGATAGTGCTTCAGACGACTGAGCAGATCCAACAGGTCAGGCAGAGGTTGTTGACCGCTCAGAGTCACCAGAAGAGTTATACAGATAGACGTCGAACTGAGCTTGAGTTCCAGGTCGGTGATTATGTTCTCCTGAAGGTATCTCTTTGGAAAGGAGTGATCCGATTCAGGAAGAGGGGCAAGCTAGGAACCCTGTATATTGGACCGTTTCGGGTGATCGAGAGGGTGGGCAGGGTAGCATATTGCTTGGAGCTACCCGCAGAATTGGAGCGGATTCATAATACCTTCCATGTGTCTCAGTTGAGGAAGTGTATAGCCGACGAGTCGGCGGTAGTGCCATTAGAGGACATTCAGGTGGATGCGATCCTGAACTATGCGGAGAGACCAGTTGCGATTGTGGATCGAAAGATCAAGGTTCTGCGGAACAAGGAGGTGCCCTTGGTTTTGGTTCAGTGGCAACATCGAAAGGGGTCCGAGATGACTTGGGAACCGGAGCGTGAGATGCGTGAGCAGCATCCGAAGTTATTTGCAGAGCGAGACTTCGAGGGCGAAGTCTAGTTCTAGTGGGGGAGAGTTGTAACAGCCCGGATTCCCAGGTAGTATTTATTTATTTATTTTGGTAATTTGTGAGGGGACTCGGCGAGTTGGAGCCTAGACTCGCCGAGTATGATCGCGGATTTGGACGCGGGTTCGCGTCCGGACTCGACGAGTCTAAGAGTGGACTCAGCGAGTCCACGCTGTTTAATGAAACCCTAATTTCTCGGGTTTGAGGCGTACTTAAAGGGCCTTATGGCCATCATTTGCACTCATCAGACCCCAGAGTGAAACCCTAGAGCAATTGAGTGATTCAAGTGAGGGAAGGAGCCATTATTGATCTTGGAGTTGTTGTCTAGCAAGGAAAGAGGAGGTCTAGCCAAGAGGAAGCAAGAGAGGGGTGGATTCTTGAAGATTTGAGGTCCAGAACATCACATCTGAGGTACAATCTCGAATCATTCTCTGTTATTGTGATGTTCATGTAGATTTAGGGCTTTTGAACCCATTTGTGGCTAGATCTAGTGTCCTCATGGTCCCTTAGCGAGTTAAGGTCCTGGATCTGGACCCATAGAGGTCCGGAGCACCTTATTGCCAAAGCTTTATATGCATCCATGGAGGTTTTGGCTTAGGATCAATGTATTTGAGGCTAAAACACCATTCATGAGCTATTCAATGTTTGATGGGCATCAAGACTTGGAATTTACGTGGTCAATAAGCTTAAGGAGACTGGATCTATGAGTTAGTGAAGCGGATCTGACCTCAGAAGGTCAGTTGGGGTTGTGCATGGAATGCACTCGCCGAGTCCATTTCCCAGACTCGGCGAGTTGGTGCGAGTTGTTCGTCGATTACGAACCAGGGGTTGAGTAACCGAGTCGGGTGAGTGACTCGGTGAGTTTGAAGAGATTCAGAGGGATCGGGTTCCCGTAGGAACTCGGCGAGTCCACGCCAGACTCGGCGAGTCGGGTCGACCGTTGACCGTTGACCAGTGTTGAATGGTTTGACTTCGTGGTACTAGTCAGTCAGAGTCAAGTAGTATTAAGTAGAAATACGCTTGTGTTGTAGGAGGACGATAGCTCGGGAGATCGAGCACTAGTGGTTAAGAGATTTACGAGTTATCGAGACACGCGAGGTGAGCCTTCTCACTATACATTACCTTGAGTGGTATTTCGAGTTGACCAAAGGGTCTTATGTGCTATGAGATTATGTGTTATCTTAGAGATTTTGTGGTATGTGTTATTTGTATGCTGTATGGTTATTTTGACCGGGACGGAGGGCCCAACGATTCTGACCGGGCTAGAGGGCCCAATGAGCTGTGATTGGACCGGAGGATCCGACGAGCTGCAGGACTGGAGGGTCCCGCCGAGACATCTAGACCAGAGGGTCTGATTGAGCCTTGAGTGGCGTATTTGTGGTATGTGGTATTTTGGGGAACTCACTAAGCATTTATGCTTACAATTGTTAGGTTTGATGTCTCAGGTACCAACGAGGACCGTGGGAAGGCGACGGATTGACATGTACACACACACTGATGGAGTTTATTATGTGTAGAGATCTTGGGATTTGTTTTTGAAAACAGTATTGATTATGGATTTTGATTTGTGATGTGATACATTATGTGATTTTTGAAAATGAAAAATTATTTTGAAAATTGCGGTGTTACAATGCGGAACAATATCGTGTGTTCACTGCAATCACCCCGAGCTCCTCCCCTTTGCACCAGAAGTACCTGAAACATAAATTGAAAACCGTAAGCACAAAGCTTAGTGAGTTTCCCCCCTAAATACCACATACCATACATATCAATCATATAATGGGCCCTTCCTAATGAGTGTAATGGGCCCCGCCCACTACGTATAACGGGCCTCGCCCTAACTTGCGTAACGTGCCCCGCACACTGAGTATAACGGGCCTCACCCACACTCGCATAACGGGCCCCGCCCATCATACAAACATAGTATAAAAAAAGGTAATAGCATACAGGATAACCATCGGGCCCCGCCCACTAAGTATATAAACACAGATACATAAAAGTGTCACACAGACATCTAGCTCCCTAACATAATAACCATGGGTCGGTATTGGTACCTTCGACCAGCTAACCATGGTGAGGAAGACTCACCTTAGATTGTTGGATCTCACATATAAATCTTTGGCTGTTGCTCCAAAAATCCTTGCGCTATCATCATAAAATAACATCCAATTAATAATTCGATCCTGACTCATACTAGGAGTCCAAACTAGGGTTAATGACCATTTTACCCTTTGCCTAACTTGGCATAAGGCCAAAGCCCAAACCAATTACTCAAAAAGGCTCGATTCCAAAAATGGTAGCCCAAGCCTAATTATGGCCCAATCTTCCAAATTGGGCCCAAATCCCTTCGTGGGCCTTCATCCAAAAGAGTCCAAACAAGAAATCTGATGGCCCAAGACATCCTGTTTCCTGCCATCTGGGCCATGGGCCGGCAGTCAATTGTGTAAGGATTTGGGCTTAAGGAGGCAAAGTGTATTCCTTGTGGAAGGAGGTATTGTTAGTTAAGAGATTTTACCCTTGAATTGTGTTTTGGGCCGAAGGCTAGAAAGGGAAAATTCATACGCTGGGTTATTGCATGAAATATGGATTTTTATTTGAGAATATTTTAGTCCAATATATTTAGATAATATTGTATATATCTTCAATACCTTTCTGTGGATATGAAGAACGTCGAAAACGGAGTTGGAATGAAGAAGTTATGGACGTTTGAAGTTAGAATGATTTTTTGGTCAGCCGCGTACACTAGGCGTAAATTGAGTAAGTTGGGCGTAATTTGAGTACACTGGGCATACGCGATCAATGCCCAAACCCTATTCTTGTGGTTTGAGACGTATTTAAGCTCCTTAACTTCCCCAAATCCACTCCATTCTCAGCCTCCACCTCTCAAACACCCTCTCTTGAAACCCTAACACCCTAGACTGAGCCTTATGAGTAAAAAGAAGGCATTTTAAGTGCTTTGAAGTGTTCTTGGTGCACCTTGGAGAAGAAGGAACTCATGGAAGAAGTGTTGGTTGCATTTGAGCTTATAGATCCAGAGTTTTTTCACCTTTGTCTTTCTTGTAGAGGTATAAAGTTTGAATCTTGATGGTGATATTGTTAGATCTAGCTAGTTTTGAGTGTTATGAGCTTTTGGTCACTTAAAATGCATAATGTTTAGATCTTGAAAGTTTGCTACCTTGTTATGGATAAAGTTGGAAACTTTTTCCATCCAAACATCATTTTGATTCAGATCTGATGATTAGAGACTTGGACTTAATGGATTAAGTTGAAAAGATACACTTTTGGGTCCTTTTGAGACTTAAAGACTAGATCTTGCTTGATGGGACCATTCTAACGGATAATGTTGGAAACTTTATCCATTATGGAGCTATTATGAACCATAAAGATATGATCTTGAGTGTTGTATGTAACCCATGCATGTGTTAGATAGTATTAATGAGTTAAGAACATAGGGTTTTGGACGTTAAGCACTTAATAGCCATGCAAGAACATAAAGTTGGAAACTTTATGATCAAGGAAATCATTTTGGGCTTGGACCTGGAAAATGGGCTTAAGAGCTTAAGGATTAAGCTCTTAATGGGTTGGGTTGGCAGCCAGTTGCGTACGTTGGGCGTACAAGGCGTACGTTGTGTGTATGTGGTCAACATGCCCGTTCCTGGTCAACTAATGCGTACGTTGGGCGTACTCAGCTGGGTTGACTCGGTTGACTTTTTGGAATTTTTACTTTTACATGATTTTGACAAAGGAGTATTTTGGGTATTTTGGATTGTGTTTCAGAATTGATCATTTGGATGGATATGTGACGGTTAGAGCTGAGATTCAAAGTCGGGACCTCATCATCTATTGATCAGATTGAGAGGTAAGTTTTCCTCACTGTACTTATGGGTCGAAGGCACCAAGGACAACCCATTGGACTAGATATATTGTTATGAGATAGTATGTTATCAAGATCAGTATCCTAGCATATAATTTATATGTTTATCTATTATATGTGCACATAGTTGGTTGGTGGTTGAGGCTTTACTGCTTTGTGCGTGAGCCAACAGGTCGCGGGCATTCCATCCTGATGGTTAAAGAGGCCCCAGGGTATTCCATTTTGAGGATAACTAGACTCGTTGTGTAGTAGCATTCCAACCCAGGGTATTCCATCCCAAGGATGAGTAGACCTGGAGGTTGATTGAGACTGGGGTATTCCAACCTGATGGTTGACTATACCCATAGTATATTGGCATTCCAACCTGAGGGTTGATTGGGCCTGAGGTAATCCAACCCGGTGGTTGACTGGACCCATAGTATATTGGCATTCCAACCCGATGGTTGATTGCACCCATACTATATTGGCATTCCAAATTGGGGTATTTCATCCCGTGGATGACTGGATCTGGAGGTTGATTGGGCGTGGGGTATTCTAACCCGATGGTCGATTGGACCCGGCATGTTGTTGTATATGTTATTTGTTATGTTTATATGGTGTTATTTTGGGGGAACTCACTAAGCTTCATGCTTATAGTTTTGGTTTATGGTTTCAGGTACTTCAGAGGACATTGGCAAAGCGAAGGCATAACCGTACACATCCTGATTTTATGTTGTTGATGTTAGGAGACACTGATTTTTAAATAATGTTTTGGAAATAATGCTTTTGTAAACACGTTTATTAGTAAATGGGTTATTTTGAAAAGTTTTTAATTGGTTGAAATTTTTGGGATGTTTCACCAACAAGGCCCTAAACTCCTAAGGTCCACACATAGCCCAAAACCGAGAAGCCCAAAACCGAAGCCCACCTGCTGAGTACGCAGGGCGTACTCAGCTCATTTACTTATCATACTCGCTCTGGAGCTAATACGTGCAGCGTACCAGCTTGTACACCCAACATACTCCCCAGTTAGCCACCCCATATTAATAAACACTTAATTAATTCTGCCCCTACTCCATACTCTCAGATCTTGTCCCAAAAGATGATTTATCACGTAAAGTTGGCAACTTTACGTCCATGCATAAAGAATAATAGTGACCAAAGCAACACAACCATCATAAATATAATTGAAAAAGTTACATTGTTATAAGAGTTTCATGTTTCCAATTCAATTACAAAATGATGACAAAAGTTTTGTTTGACGCCTTAGCGTCCCATCCTTAAAAGCTTTGTAGTTACCAGTTGTAGTGATTACCTGAGAATACAAGAGGTTTGAAAAAGTGTCAAAAATTAATTTGTTGAGTTCATAAGAATTTTTATGAAGAGTTGAAAGCCTTTCTTTGTAAATGATAGTGTTTGTCCCAGAAAAATCCAATATTTTCCTTAAAAATGAATTACAGTATTAGAAACCCTAAGACCGAAAATGTACAAGTATTTTTCTCTACTTAAAGTAGTAATATGCAATTTTAATTTATATAAAACTATTTGAATGAAAATTTCCCCGTAAACTAAAGTGTCGTTGTTTCACCATGTGAGTTTTTTATAACCATGCTAATGACATAGATGGCCTGCCACGATGTTCTTTAGGCGTCAGAATGTTATGACATTTGTCACCCAAGACATGCCGGTCTACCTGTAGCTAACAATTAGGGTGCGAGATCATGAATCCCGTATTGATCTATACACAAGTATCACGCTCTTTTACTAAAGACTCTGGTTATAAAACAGGACTTTTGCAGGTACTCTGACGGGTACGGTGAAGGCTTTGTCTCACAAAAATTGATTCAACGCGTTTACGTTCGTTTGAAATGAAAACCTTTGCATGTGAAATTACTACTTTTCCATGATAATAAAATAGTATGAAATAATTATATATGTATTTTATATAATTATACACTTTGCTGAACATGTTACAAAAGTGTTAAAGACTCATAAACCAAACTTATAGAGTTTATTTTAGTATTTGGTTTTCGTGCTTTTATATATATATATATATATATATATATATATATATATATATATATATATATATATATATATATATATATATATATATATATATACACACTTAGATATTCATAAATGACGAGTAACTTATATTTAGCACGAATAAATGAGTTTTTTGGTATGAAAAAAAATCCATTTTTCTAGTTTTTGACTTTTAACGTCACCAAACAGCAAATAGTGAAAATATAGTTACGTAAAGCTTATTTTTACCGGTTGGTGATTTTTAGGTCAAGTTAACTTTATATGTTTTAAACAACATATTTTTGGTTAAAACCCGAAAAATGGTGTCATAACCTAGTTATGACCATTTTTACTAGAAAACCCATTTTTTACTTAAAATGATAGATTTTTGGAGCCTTCTTTTTGTGAAACTACACTTTGAAATTTTTGACTAGTTTCAAGACATATATCCAAAATAGTATATTCTAGTTTAGATCTCACAAAAATGGTGTAATAACTTTGTTATAACCATTTTTGCTAGATTATCCATATTGTGTCCATAAAAACCCTAGCTTTTATGGTTTTGAGTTTATAACCTTTTTACAAGGACATCAAGCATGTTTATGCTTGTTTTTCATAGTCTTTGTATTTTAAACTAACTTCTGCACATAAAATTTCATAAAGCTTGATAATAACATCATTTTATGTGTTTAGCACTTTATGCAACATATAAGTAAACATTTATAACAACTTGTATATTATACTTGTTTACTAGTATTTTACTTGTATTCTCCCCTTAAAAACATAAAAATCTCAAAACTATGGGGGGTATGAACTCACCTTTGGATGTTTTGGTTGATGAAAGAAAGGTTGGTGATGGACAAGTTCAAGTCAAGAACACCTTGAAGAACACTTTGAAGATTTGAAGATTTTATGAATAGTAACACATGAAATATGTGTAAATGGATTGAAACTTGTATAAAAGTGTGTAGAATCACTAGTAGATGAAGAAAGGACTTACCAAAACATGAAGAACACTTAGAATGAATTAGGGTTTGAATATTGAAGCTTGTTCTTGAAGAGAGAAGACAAAAATGATGAAGAGGGTGAGAGAGCTTATGCTCTCTGCCGCAACTTGTAGGAGAGAAGGAAAGAAGGGTGGGGGTGGGTAGGGTGGTAAGGGTGGGTGGTGAAAGGGGACATTGATGGGACTTGAGGGTGGACTAGCTTAGGGTTGTAGTTGGCTTCATTTAAGGGTGTGTACTTACCTTTACTAGCTTTTTTTTTATAAAAGCAAAAAGTCAAACTTTTATAAAAACCTAGTATTTTTATAAAATAGTGTAGGTTTTATAAAGAAAATAAGGTTTAAGAGGTGTATAAAATATTTAATTTGAATTATAAAAGTCTAAATTATTATGACAAATATTGTTATCATATAAAAATACGTTACATAATAGTAATTTCCAAGTTCGTTCCATTAAAATTTGGTGTTTAAACGAGTATAGACTTTGTCATATTTGGAGATAAGTTCACCAAAAAGCAGTGTTTGTAGCCTTTGCTATGTTTTTCCCCGTAGTGATAGGTTTATGAACCCACTACATTGTGTTTCGAATGTTATTTATTCTCAAATAATATATAGTTGTATTAACGAGTTGTTACTTTACTAACCCTAATTAGGGTTTATATTTGATAGTTGGCAATCCCGAGTGATGCTTTGTATTAAAATTGTAAGTTGTACATTAGGAATATCAGGAAACATAGCACTTATCCTAAAGCGCTAATACTTGTCGAGTTGACTTTGGTTGACTTGTTGACTTTTGTTGGCTTGGGTTGACCCAAAATGGACATTTGTCAGAAAGGGACCCTAAAAGGTCCATGTCTAAAAGGTTAAGCTTTAGAAACGACCCTATCTCACAAGGATCAACCAAAAGGAACCAAACTAGCCAAAAACAAGCCAAAAAGAAGATCTATACAAGGAGTTGACAAGGTATGGACTTTATACCTCAAAAATCACAAAATGAAGAAGCTAAATATGTATCTCTAAGCTCTTCTCCAAGGAATGAGTCTTCAATCTTCTTTTACCACTTCAAGATGCACAAATCACCCCAAAGTTCTTTACAAGAGCTCAAAAGCACCATACAGAGGCAAAGGGACGAAACTAGGGTTTTCAAGATATGGAAGCTGGTATAAAATGGTCAGGGGGATGGGTTTAAGAAGCTTAAATAGGGCACAAACCCTAAAAATTAGGGTTTGTCCCAAGCCAGCGTACGCCTAGCGTATCCCACATACGCCCAACGTACGTAATCGATGTCCGCGATCAAGATCTAGCTAGCACGCTAAGTTTACTCATAAAGTACGCCCAACCTACTTGTTAGAGGACCAAAATGAAAGAATTTTTTGGTTAGCAAAGGCAAAAAGGGAACTTACAAGGTACGAATGTTACAGACTTCTGATGCACAACTATTACTCCCAACAACCTTTAACTGCCTACGTGATCTAAACCAGCTGGTCATTGAGTCTCATGACTCCCACAATGCACTAACACCAAATATGCCAAGAAAACTAATGATCTAAGACCTAAGAGTCTCAATCAAAAGACTATCGTGTCCCACCCATATGAATCATACAGCCACTGGTTCACGGTACATTGTGACACCTGTTAACCAGTAAAAGAAAAGCTTACGGTATTATGTCGATATTGTCGTCATCCCATCAATGGCCTGAAGACTCACGACTAGCACCATAGGGGCCTAAAGATACCCGATCATCAGTACACCGACTTGTAGGAACCCAATCAACATCCCTCTAAATGTTAACCCGAACACAAATATAGGTCATACCCTTCTATCACGCATAATTCCTTTCACAGTACATGAGGCTACCCATGCAATATTTTGGCGAAAATATAGTCGCACACAACTAAAGAATGAGATAGGCGGTTGCATTCTTGTTCCAATTTATGGGCTACAAACCAATTGAGAACCATGTCAATAACTAGATCCAAGTGTTCTTATTTTATGCTATTTAACCTACATATATACCCAAGGGAAAACACATAACCAACCCTAGATCTACTGCACTCATTCTTCCTCGCAACCCTTACCCATCGGGTGTGGTACCAGTAGATCTAAACAAAATGACGAACCTTAACCGCTAACAGAAAGATCCTCATGATTGGTCGAAGATTGAGATCTCATACCTTGATTGAAATCGAAAAGATCCCACCAATACATAATAGCTCGAAAAAACTTCCAAAGCTATAAAAAATGTTGTCAAACTCTGGCCGGGTCATTCCAGATACCAACCCCGCGGACCCGACACGCCAAAATTGGATTCTACGTAGATCCCAAGCCACACCTGAAGAACTCCACAATGTTGCCCCAATATACAAACTTCCAATAACCAAGAACACCTGCCAAAATCGAGCCTGCTATAAATAATAATTTCACAACCAACCATTGAGGTTGCCCATACCCAGACACCAAAGTGTACAATGTACAACTTTTGACAATAGGTTGACGCATCCATTGAACTCCAACTGATACAGCTCTAAACTTTTGAAGAACCTTTGCTATCGACGAAGAAAGAAAAGACCAACAATCGAGAGTTTATTAACAACGAATTCATTGATCCGATCCACTAGTGGGCAAAGCCCATGATGAACTAAACATACCAAACTCTAAAACTAATTGACTGATCAACAACTGCCCAATCTAGACTATAGATATCAATATTTACAACAAGCTGACAAATACCCAACAAAATGATACTCAACCTAAGTAACCCAAAGGCCTCTTGACATACTCCATTATGTTTCCGAAAGTAACCCCCGGCTACAACGAGCTCCTTGTCCAACAGTTCTTTCCGCGAAGTCGACTCTTGCATTCTTGAACGCATACATCTGATGACAACTTGCTCTGCACCCCCGTTTTGACCAAATCCTGAACCAAAGTTTCGCATACCCGAACCGCAAATACCTATGACCCATTCTTCTGAAACCATAACTCGAACAAATCGCTGATCCTCTAAGAAGAATATCCAACTCCCCCCCACTTAGGGTTCGAACCACCACCAACTGACGTTGCAAACAGACTAAAAATCAAACCGGATCACCCAGATGCATAACATCCCTAACCTTTGGAATGTATAACACAAGGCAAGATGGTCTTCCAGATAAAGACCAAGAAAACTGAAAGGTATTTTGAATCTCAAATGGAGAACTGGGAAACTTCCCAATCAAAGTCATTTCTAACATCAAGATTCTCACACATGTGCACAAACAATAATTCTGACAATCCATTCATAGCACTGATCCTTGATCTGAAAATGAACGGAATACCACATACCTTGCCTACAAATCACCATCTATTCATTCATTGTGAGAACCATTCATAAATACAAGAGGCATCATCCACATAGTCGGGATACATCAAGACAACAAAAGTTTCTGTTACCAATTCACTTCCCCTGGTTCCTAAAACAATTAACTAGAACCTGACCTAATTATATTTGAATAAAGCAGATCTTTGATCTCATCTCAATGCAACAATACCATAAGAATCCTCTTGCGAATTCCCACAGTGCCACACTTGTCGCCAAAACCGTACTATCTAGCCCCATGTTGGTTCTATACCCCAACTCTGAAAATCACACGACTGCTCTTTCTTTCCTCCGAACACGGAAAGCTGGAAGAACACAATCTCTATTAAAAATAGTGACATCCCAATCCATCTGTCAATCACTTAGCCTCCGACTGCAATCCTCTAGATAATCATCAATTGCTTCCTTCTTAAGTCTCGCGACTCAACTGTGACTACCTTAAGCAAGGCCCCCCATACCACAAAATCAACTAAATCACATGGTTCTGCACCATTGAAACCCAAACAGACATGGCCACTAAGTCCCAAGAAATCATTAGACCCGTCCTCAGGCTGAACGACCATAACCGATAAACCAATAAAGATGGAAATACACTGCAATGAATCATGGAGCCTAACCATGCCATCTTCTCTTAACCAGTTCCTTAGAATCCCCCAAATTTTCCTCAAGTCGAGTACGAATAATGTGTTTCCAGTAGTATAGGCCTAATACTACCTTCCACACTTATCCACACTTTCCTCAAGAATCATCTCGGGTCCTCTAAGTAACTACTCATGTCTACATCCGTCTTATCCAATCCCATACACCCGTTCTCAAACGAATACACATTACTAAACAACACAAGTATCAATCTAAAAAATAATCCCAAGGTTTCCTAGGATTCCTTTCACACCTCTCTCCACCATTAGTTGCAAAAGCAACTCCCTCTAGCACATACTAACCACCTCATGAATACAGTTGCATGCCTCAGACACTAGATAATTCTTCGACTGCAAGGTCTCACCCCACAACGGTTGGACTTAGACAAGAGTTGTGAAATGGAGTTAAACGTAGCCTTCTAAAATTATCTAATCGTTGTAACATGTAGCCCCACGTATTCCCTTAATAGTTAGCTGATATTAATGGAGGTCTCTAAAAGAACAAAGCATGTAGCATTCAAGCATTGAGTTATCTAAAACAGAGCATAAACTAATCAGGCCATTCTATCCAATATCTGAATCCATACTATCATGCAGTTCTAAAAGTTCAATTAATAGGTATATATAGGCATCTCTCCTAGCATATTATCATGTAATCCTTAGTACATCCTTAGCCTAATCTAGCATGCAATTCTTATATACTGATATCAAACATCAAACACAAAACATGTATGGGTATTTTGGGAAATACTTACTTGAGATCGGCTGATTTCATGCACCACACCCCCTTTTTCCTTATAAAATCTTTTTAGAAATTTGTTTTCTTTCAAAATATTACCAATTCCTAAGTTTGAGTTCAGTCACACCCAAGAGTGTGCCCAAATCCCTCAAACCAAGGCTTTGATACCAACTTGTAACGTCCCAAATATTAAGAGTAAAATTTTCATTTCCAAAACAATAAGCCATACAATTAAGTTGTTCCGAAGCCAACCAAAGTGATTAAATCAATTAAACATCAGAGTAAGAAAACCATATTTAGCTAATGCAGAAATAAAACTTCGAGGGATGTTGTGTAGTCATGTTGGGCCTTTCACTATCATCTGAAAGGACTTGAAACAATAACCATAGAACTGTAAGCACAAATCTTAGTGAGTTCCCAAGAATACCACATACCATACATATAATAGGCCCCACATAGTAAAGGTCTAACCATAACATGCCATGGGCCCCGCCCAACACATTCATCAAGCCTCGGCTGGCATCGGGCCCTGCCCGGTATACATAAAAACATATACAATACATGCAAGAGTCACACAGACAGCTAACATCCTATGAACATAATCAATGGCCTGACATTGGTGCCTTCGACCCACCAAACACTATGAGAAGACTCACCTCAATCCAAAGATATCTTAATCACACATGCGCTACTCCTATAGGGCTCCTTATCTGAACATATCCAAAATCACCCGTAGTAAAAAACTAGGGTAATAAACCATAATCAAAGGTCAACCATATTCTATCATGCTAAGGGGTAAAAGACTATTTTACCCTTCCCTTACTTGACCCATCTAACTATGGCCTAAACCTAATAGGACCCAAGGCCCAAAAGGGCCAAATGGCCCTCTAGTGAGTACGCCATGCATATCACCCTACTACACACCGCGTACTCGGCAATCACAGAAAAGGAAAAATTGGACCAAGAATTTGTACGCGCTGCGTACACCGATTTATGCATGGCAAAATCATAGGGAACTCAAAAACTCATTCTAGGCTCTTAAATCCTTTAAGATACAATGTCTAATACTCAAATCTAAGTCTTGAGGAGGTCTTTGTAACACCCTGTCCCGAATCATTCCCACATGGGTGTGGGTGATGTAATTTAGATGATCTGGTGTAACGCTTGGAAATGAAGATGTTCCTTTTTGTCCTTTAAAAGTGGAAGAATTGCAGTATGGACCTTGTAGGTAGTACACGGGGCGTACAACAATTTACGCTTGGCGTACTAGCTGAGAAGCTAGTACGCAGGGCGTACCTCTGGTGTACGATTAGCGTACTAGTGAATGATGGTCGCGGGTCGGTAGCCTCGTCCGCTGGGCGTACGAGGAGTATGCTGGGCATACGAGAGGGAGGTATAAACCCTAATTTTTTGTGTTGTACCCTATATAAGCTTTATGTTAGCCTCTTTTGATCATTTCCTAGCTAGCCTCTATATCCTAAAAACCCTAATTCGTTCCATAGTCCATGTTTGGTGATCTTGAGTTCTTGTGAGGTTTTGTGGACCTAGTAAAAGAAGAAGAAGAAGAATCTTGAAGACTTGTTCTTTGGAGGAAGGCTTTGAGATCCAACATTAGCAACTTCTTTTGCTGGCTTGCAAGGTATAAACCTCAAACCTTGCCATTTCATTTCATAGATCTACTTCTTGGCATATTTTGGTCATTTTGGTCCTTTTGGTTGGTGATTGAGAGTTAGGGTCGTTTTTGGATCTCAATCTTACAGATCTAGGTATATTAAGAGTTCTTTTGTCCATAGTCATTACAAGAGGATCATTGCATATAAGTTTAAAATCTAACATATTATAGCGATTGGCAAGAATTTGGTATTCTTACATTTACGATAAGGATTTAAAATTGTGAAATGAGTGTCATTGAAATGCTATCAATTGATATATTTCACAAAGAAAGGACCATAGGCAAACATAGTGTGCATGATTGGAGCATGGCATAACTGTTGTTTTAACTCAAGTATTAAGTTGATTAATCGAAACATTATACAATGAATAATGTGTAATCAATACAGTGATTAAATAAAAGGTGTTTTATTTATATTCATAAGTTCTGAGTAGGGCTGTTCACTCTTCGGATAAAACCGAATTATCCAATTGGACAGTTTGGATTGGACAGTTTGGTTCGGATATTCGGATTTTTGGATTGGTTTTCAACAAAACCGAATTATTATTTTGGATTTCGGATTGGTTTTGGTTTATAAAATAAGAAACCGAATAGTCCAAAAAAACCGAATAAATATTTATTATTTATCTATTTATAATATATATCTATAGTTATTTATTAATTTTGTAATTTATTTTTTTAAATAGGTTCAAAACATTTCACCCGATAAAAAAAACATTAATATGCATTTTCTCTCAAAAGTTTTCTATCTATAAAATATTTAACTATTATATATCTTCTTATTAGTTGTTTATAAATTTCAAATCACAACTAAATAATTTGTTTTTTCTTCTTGTGTAAAGTTGGGTAATATTATAATTATATGTCGTGTTAAAATGTTTCGGTTTTTGAAAACCGAATTATAAAAACCGATCCAACCGAATTGTAATTGGTTCGGATCGGATCGGATTTGAATTTAGTTTGGACAATTCAGATTCATGTTTTGAAAACCGAAATCAATTTGGATTCACTTGATTGGATCGGATCAAACCGATCCATCCAAACGAACACCCCTAGTTCTGAGACCATATTGGATTCAATTATTCTTGTGTTTCACTTTGCATGTTTTAACTTCCCGAATAACTAGGTTATTCAAACTATCCACAGTCAATCATACTTTGGAAGTAGGTATTGAGGCAAGACTGTCATGAATCTAACTATAGATTGTTTAGGTGTTTTAGACATAGCACAAGTTTGCTGCAGTGTTCATGAGTACTCTTGGAATAAGATTCGAGTATTGGATTAAACCCACGCTCATCTGAATCACTTCATGAATTTTATCACGAGTGATTGTGAGACAATTATATCTTATATTCTTGAAACCAAGACATGTGAGTTGTAGTTTACAAGTCGGTTGCACATTGACATATGTAAACGCACCAGTAACTTGGTGTAATAAAACATATTGTTATGTGTGATTTGATGAGTAATTACAAGCAAACATTTGAGTCAAAGTTTATCCATTCCTTTTACCCTTAGCGGGATAAAAGCGATATTTGTGGGCCCCTCGATAATTTAGTGATGACACCCGAAGCGCTTGGCCAAGCCTGGACTGATTTGATTTGTTCAATTAGTCAGTTGTCATAAATCGGAAATTGGGAAACAACAGATGGACAGAGAGAATGATTATAATCCATGTCTTGGTCCATATGATATCTTGTCGAATGGAGGAATATATGATCCCTTATCTAATGGACGCGTCATTGACTAGGTCAAAGTTTGACAACGACTTTTAAGAGCTACGATTGCTAGCCGGGTTGTGGAGTCGTACTTGAAATAATAGTTATTAGACTTATCCAACTGGGAGACTGTTGAATTAGGTGTCTAAACTCATAACTATAATTGGTATGTACTTGACCCGAGAGTAGCATGGTCCATTTGGGTTGCCTTCACCAGAGCAATTTGATATGATGGACTTTTGAGAAGAGGTTATTTATGATTTCTTAATATATTATAAGTTCTAATATATTAATACGAAATCATGTTATTTAATTAGTATTGATCAAAAATTAATCTGGAATTAATTTAGTGATCAAAAGAGACTAATTAAATTAACGGGGACTAATTGTGTAAATTAGTTATATATATATATATATATATATATATATATATATATATATATATATATATATATATTGTTTGGGCTTATGATACATGATGGACTAAGTTTATGAAAGAATCCATAGAAAGTTAGTCCATATGGATCATAGATCATGGATAATAAGCCCAAGGGTATGGATTAGGGTTTAACCATGACCCTTAGAATCCTACAATATATATATATATATATATATATATATATATATATATATATATATATATATATATATGTCACCCTATAGCTAAAATCGGTTACTACATATGTTCTAAGAGTTCATTTTGAGCCGTTTTATGTAGGGATATTCTCTCTCAAAAGTCCTCAATTTGTTCATGGTGTTTGTGAAACATTTGAGGCATCACATTTGAGGTGCTAAGTTCTTAAAAGCCAAAACTACAAGCTACAACAAGAGGTAATTCTATAACTCATTTTTATGTTGTTTATGTCAATTGTATGCTAGTTGTAGGCTTAATGCTTTGGAAACAATATTGCATGTAAAATTAGAGAAAACATAGATCCAAAGCATTTAGGGTTGTATGTGCACTATAGGACGTTGTAGTATACTAAAACCCAATACTTATCTCATTGTGTGTGTGTGTGAAAGCTTGGAAGGTGACTTTTGATTTTTTATTATTTATAACTATTGCTTATTAATTTTAAAACCACTTGTTATTATTAATAAGTGAAAGAAACTTTTAAAAAACACTTATTATTATAATTAAAATGTTAAACATATAGTAAAATATATAGTGATAAGATAGACAATTTGCATTTTAAAAAAGGTTTACATGGATAATATGGATAATATGACATATCCATGATTTTTAATTAATTATTGTTTTGAAGCAACATGAACATACAAACATGTATACAATAGTTAATTAAATATTATATATATCACCTTCCATAACATATGATCGATAACATTAATCTAATCTAATTTACATTAAAATGTCAACCACAACATACAATGATATTCTTAAAAGAATACTTAAATCAAGAAAATACAAAAAAGAATTAATATATAACAAACTTACAAATTAAAAACTTCTACATAATAATGTGGCTCGAAAAATTGTTCAAAGCCCTCAAACCAACACAAAATACTTTAAACTTGTTTTATTTGTGAAGTTTATATGTGATTTGTATTTGTGTGTCTACTCAAAAAGATTGACCTTGTTATAACAGAGTATCCATTAATTGTTTATTAAATATATTATATAAGTTATAAAACTTTTGAATTGTTAATAATTATTAAAAAAACTTTTGAGTGGTATTCATTAAAATAAGAGGTTTCAAATGCATGAGGTGTTTACAAATTTTTATGGGGGTTTCAAATGTATGAGACTCAAGGAAAATTGCTAGCTTTATAAGTATGTATGATATATATATATATATATATATATATATATATATATATATATATATATATATATATATATATATATATATATATATATATATTAAAATATGAATGAAATTATTAAAGTGTAAAAATTATGATTTTGCCATTTTCTTAACAAAAGAGACAAAAAAAAATAGGATTTTAACATATTTAATTAGTTTTCACATGTCTAATAACTATAAAATATGAGTTTCTAGGGTTCCTCATCTTTTGTGGTTCTTATTTCAATCATTCCCTATAAAAAAAAGGATAATGACTTAAAAAGGTAACTAGCCGTTTACCCGCGCCAAGCGACGGGTGCGAATAGTTTTTTCAAAATTTAGTTTCTAGAGACGATTATTCTTTTGTGCAAATAGTTTAAAATTGAAACACATGATTGATCAAACATCCAAATAAGAACTATGTTATGTTCAACGTCGTCTCAAAATATTTGCATGAGAAATTATCAGCATAATGTCAATAGGCGAGTTTAAAACAATTTTGAATTGTTAAGTCCTTGGAATAAGGTACATTTATCCCAAAAACCAATATTCAAACACTTTTGAATAAAAAACTGTCTTTAAAACAATTAAAATTTTCTTTAGAACGACAATTATATATATATATATATATATATATATATATATATATATATATATATATATATATATATATATATATATATATATATATACCCAAGGTTGTAAAAATCGTTTGACGGTAGCTCGACGGTCGACTGGTGTTAACGGATTAATCGGTCCTGGCAGACATTAATCGAGGATTAATCGGGGACCATAGATTATTAATAAAATATTAAAATTAAGTAAATATTAATATATCTTAAGAAAAAAAAGTACTTCAAAATTAGAAAATAAGAAAAATTGTAATTTGGAAATTTGGAAATACGAAAATATGAACATTTTGGTATAATATTTGAAATTTTGAAAATTTGAAAATTTTGGAGTAAAAAAAGAAAGTTAATTTTTTGAATTTTTTGAAAGTTTTTTGACCTTTTTATTACTTTTTTTGACTTTTTTTTTGACTTTTTTTTGACTTTTTTTTACTTTTGTTGACTTTTGTTGACCGATTAATCCTGCCAAGGCCGATTAATCCCGCCAAACCCGATTAATCCTAAATTTCGATTAATGCCCTAATCCTCGACGGTTGGAGAACGCCAAGCGATTAATCGTCGATTAATCCCGATTTCTGCAACCATGTATATACCTTAATAAGCATTTAGCATGTTTTGTTGAATTTTAAGAGGTACAACCTATTATACAGTATGTACAATGACTTTATGTTATGCGGTAAACATAAATTTTATTGACTCGGTCTCCCATCCCTTATCCGATCTAACAAACTCCTCCAACCTTTCTTATCCGGTCAAACATGTGAATTAGTCAAACTTCAACCATCGTTCCTTAATTTTAGCCAATTGAATTTGTCAAAACCATCAATTACATCGGTTGGACTGACATTATATAGCTCTTTGAAATTACAGATTTAATTGGCATCTCCGATTTCTCCATTCTCTTCCCATGTTTATCCCTGTCTCCCTTCCTGGTGATGGTCGATGATGGTGTAAGGGTATGGTGGTAACATTTATCTGTCGGTGGTGAACAGTGGTTGTGGCTGTAGCGGAGCAGTGAGACGCGACATCATCAAGGTATGTTGGTATGCTAATGAGTTCATAATTTGTTTGGGAGTTGTTATAGGAGACGGTAGTAAATGTCGCGTCTATGGTTTTTTGAGAGGGTTGAGTTGTTAGAGACGGTAGTCTCTAGGGTTTTCATAGGGGCGATGGTTCACTGGTGGTGCAATGGTGGTGGGGTGCAGAGGAGAAGGGAACACCAGTTCGAGGTAAGGATTGGAGGAGATACTATCGGAGGAGGCAAATGTGGATACAGGAACCATAAATGGAATAGGATGGATATGGATTAGGATTCTTATCAAAGAGTTCGAGAGAAGAGATGACTAAGGGTTCTTCCACAAGCAATGCCTATTAATCGACCGAGATAAGAGATGATATATAGAGAGATAAAAGAGAGCAATTAGAGAGACTGGAGAGATTAAAGTGAGAAATTAGAGAGACATAAGAGATTTGGGATAAACGATGACTAATGGTATGTAGATGAAATTAGGGTTTTCAACGTTTAGATATAAGGAGAAGGTATTACCGTCAGTTACAATCAATGAGCATGTGCAGACGTTTTCATTATGCTTAATCCGATTGTACATGATGTTGTAACAGGTATACCTCTTAATTTTCAAGAAATGGACAATATGCTTAATAATATAGTAAAGATATTTTTTATTTGTACATATTTGGTCACTAAATTTTATTTTCATCCACATTTACCCCTTAAACTTTTTAAACTGTAAATATTCATTCCTTATGACCGGCTATCCAGGTAAGCCAGAAAAAATGACTTAACAGGGTAATATATTTTTCTGTTCTTACACATTTAGTCCTTAATATTTTTTTTGCACATGTAGTCCTTATTATTATTTTTTTGTAGCAAAATAAGTCATTGTTGTTTTTATACACATTCAATACTTATGACCGTTTTTTTTAGATTTTCTCACTGCATCCTATGTGAGACAATCATTAATGAGGTGTTCGGGGTTGTTGATGCGTATGACCTGCGACCTCGATTGCTTGGTTGTTTAGGTCTTGTATTCTGAATGTCGTGACTTCTTCATATGATCTTGTATTTTAACGATGTTTATAGCTACACATTCATATTTGATTCTACTACAACTTTCGCTTAGATTACTCATTTTAAAAAGTAACATATTTTTACTTACAATGTTTATATCCTTGTGTTTTTTATGAATGTATGTATGAACGTTTTTTATAAAATCGTAAGTGAAAAGATATTATTTTTTAACGGGAGTTTCTTAACGAAAGTTGTACTAGATTCAAATATTAACTAGTGGATATAAAGATCATTAAGAAAAGTTATGACGTTCAGAACACAAGTCCTAAGCTAAACTACAAGACCTAAGCAACCAAACATTCAAGGCCATGATGGACATAAGCATCAACACCGTAAACACTTCATTAATGATTGTCCCACATATGATGTCGTGAGAAAAACCTAGAGAAATCAGTTATAAGTATTAAATGTATAAAAAAAACAATAATGACTTATTTTGCAAAAAAAAAAATATTAAGGACTAAGTGTGTAAAAAATATTATGGATTAAATATGTACAAAGTGATAAATATATTACCATTTTAAGTCATTTTTTCTGGTTTACCTGGAGTAGCCGGTCATAAGAACTGAATGTATACAGTTTAACAAGTTAAGGGGGTAAATGTAGACGAAAAAAACTCAATGACAACATATATACAAATCGATAAATATATTACCTTTTTAAGTCATTATAATATAGAATATATGGACGTTATAGACATAAAACCTTACTTAATATTGTCAAAATTCAAATAGGAATTAGTGCTAATTGGGTATTGTACGTAGTGACCCAGAATTTTCGTAGTATTTTCGCCAAATGTGGCCCTCAATTTCTTTATTTTATCATTGTTATTGGTCAATTTGATCATCGTTGGAGAGCATTTATTAAAAGCACAAAATATTCTAAATTAATGAATACTATATATCCAACTTGTTGTTATAGTACATCTAACTCCAGCTCTTTTATGAGGTTTGGCTTATATGCGAATATTATTTGATATCGTATCATATATATAATATATCGTTTTCTGACAATTGTGGTTTTTTGGACCGGTTGAGAGCAATGATATTATTCTACGTTAATTATCATGTTTTTGGACCTGTTCAAGTATTATGAGCGCTATATAGTTATGCATAAGGCCTAATTGTTTTACTCTTAAAATTACCATGTTTTTGTTTGTTCTTGTAATAATTTTGTGTCTAATGAAAGTGGCTAACTGATTATGTTTATCTAAATTTTAACTTGATTATGAAATACCTAAGAGAATGCTTATACAATGAATTTAAGCCTTAAGCTTCAGTCATGCCGCCAAATCATCCAAAAGTTCAATAAGACATGGATCTAAAACATAAAGTAAGAATTTAAATCGTTTCTCAATTAGGAAAAAGACACAAATATACTTGTAGTGACATTTGATTAACTACAACGACAACTATAATATGATTAAAATAACCGAGTAAACAAATCATCAAACATCTGTTGGGCATGAAACTGTGGTTCATAGGCAACATAAATTGCCACATCGACATTCACCATTGGTTGTTCTCCATATGTATCTCGAATTACACGTGGATGACGAGTCATGCCGCTTGGTTGTGAACCACCGTATGAACAACATCAACCAAATTACCAAAATATAAGCTTTATGGATTTTAGGTGGCCTTGTAGGTTCAAGAATCGAAGCCATTTCAAGAAACCAACAGTTATGAAATACAAAAAAAAGATTTTTCTGATGAAGATCAAGGGTTTGAAGTGGATCATCACATCTTTCACATCACCACCATTTGTTTCCAACCATCGATGATGAACTCGATCACTTTTACCAAACTTAAATTTATGGTTGTTCATTTTGCTTTTATGATTAGATATTTTCGCATGGATCTGGAATGTATCGAAATACCCATCGTTAAAAGATTTAGTTAGTAAATTCTAAAAGAAGGGCATAGAAAAAAAAACGAAAATACCCTCATGTGCATGGCACATGAGGTTTCTTGACCAAAACAAAGTAACCGGCGTTAGTGCAAGGGACTAACCTTGCTGATATAGTTTGAAATAGGGACCAATGTTGCAACAAAGCTCATATTTGGACAAACCATGCAATAAACACTACACGTTAAGGACCAAACATGTAATTTTGTCTTAGTCCCAAAAGAATGCTAATGTGAATCTGAAACTAATATTCTTCAACATAATAATCTTGAATTGTTTCGAATAATTTAACAAACTCTACATGTTAGAAATTGTTTTTCGCATTTGTAATGTTTGACCAATAAGTCGTTGCTAGATGTTAATGGAGCCCACTCTCGTATGAAGTATTTTCTATTGTCTTAATAAACTAGCTTTGTCTTTTTTATATATTTATTTTGAGACGCGATAAAATTATAATATCAAAAGTTTAAGGTATCTTCAATAATGTCATTTGTTGTGTTGTACATCTATAAACGACAAAAAGAAAACCCCATCTCCTGTAGTTTAGAATATATCCTATGTACATGTTCACATGTAGCAAAGGACAACTTAGATGCACTACTTGCATACTTTGAATCACTGAAAAGTCGCACGATAATATTAAAAGTATTCAATTTTGTCTAGATCCATCGTGAAAGTACAAATATTTATAAAATTAGCCTGTATTTCTCATATCGGTCTGATATATGGTTTCTTATTTTTTTTTTTTATATAAATGGTGTCTTATTTCTTTTTATAAAGGCTTTATAGGATAGTTAGTATTAAACTCCACGTTATGTTGGTTCTCGCATTCCCGTGACTCAGCACATAATTGTCCGACTTCATCAGCGTTAATGTCTCTCACAACGGTACCCATATGTTGAAGCCTCTATTATCTCCATAAGGCTTTAACATCTAAGACTCTTCTGATTATCTGTCTCGATGTATTGACATCAAAATTATAACCGAGTTTGGTTTTATCTATCAAACTAAGGATATGTGTTCAAATTTGTAAATATTATTATTGTGTCCCACATCGTCTAGACAAAGTCTCATTGCTAAGTACAAATTTATAGATATTTTTAGGAGAGAGAGAGAGAGAGAGAGAGAGAGAGAGAGATGTAAACACCTCTATATAAGGTGGGTTCATACCACTTGCAGAGGTGTGCTTGAAAGATATAGTTCATAGTGATTAGCGAGTGAGGTATTTATGGAGTTCTAGATCTAGTGCCTTTTTTGTACTCATTTACTATGATCGAATACATTTCTTAAACATCGAAATCATCGTGTTCTTCGTGTGTTTTTTAATTCCGCATGTCAAACCAATATTCATAATTCACATCACTCATGCGTCTTTTCTACCAACTCCATAAGACTCTTTTGGATAGTAAACCAATTACTCCACATATATTTTATATGGTATCAGATTCAACATCTATATCATTCGTGACTTAATACATCATTGTCTATCTTCATTGAGCCTCCATCTCCAAAGGGGAATATAAGTGTATCTCATATCAACTAAACATCGTCTTATGCATATCTATATATGCTGGAGTACAACTTCTTTTTATAATGGCTCTTGTAAAAGGTAATATATGACCAGATCTATGTAATAATTTACATATATGACCAGATCTACATATCTTATATATGTAATCATTTATATTTTTTGATAACTTGATATTTAATTAGATACCCTCAATATATACATGATACATGAATAATAAGAAAAGGGCCAAACACATGGGCCGTATTATATGCGAATAATACAAATAATACATAATAATGATACGTTAACATCCCCCCACAGATTGAACGGGGGTAGAGTCTCAATCGTTCAAGCTGGGCCGAAAATCAAGAAACAGAGGAGATGAAAGGTTCTTGGTAAAAATGTCTGCATATTGAGAAGAAGATGGAACATGAAGGACATGAACATGACCAGTGGCGACTTTTGTCTTGAAAAAAAAGCAAATCAATCTCTATATGGAAAAAAATGCAAATTGATCTCTATATGGTTCGTGCATTGATGATGAACCAAATTAGATGACATGTAGACAACACAAACATTATCACAATAAATGATAGTAGCCTTGACATGCATATAATGAAGCTCAATAAGTAAATTACAAAGCCAACAAGTTTCTGCCATCGCATTTGCAACCACCTGCATTCAGCTTCAACATTTGACCAAGATATTGTGTTCTGCCGTTTGGAGGACCAAGAAAGAATATTGTGATCTAAAATGACACAATAACCAGATGTAGAGTGTCGTATCATAGGACACCCGACCCAGTTAGCATCAGAGTAGGCAGTAAGGGAACGATTGGGAGAGGAATACAACTGTAGTCCATAAGTCGTAGTGCCTCTTACATAACATAAAATACATTTGAAAGCGGTAAAATAAGGCTCCCCTGGGCCATGCATGAATAAACATATATGTTGCACATCAAAGTGATGTCAAGACGAGTAAATGTGAGATACTGTAATGCACTAGCAAAGCTACAATATAAAGTGACATCATCAACGGGAGGACCATACACTATGATGGCGTGTCAAAAGCGAAAAAAAAGTGGGGCAAAAGACACCATTTTTTTTTGCGATTTTGACACTAAGTTTTCAATCTTTTCCAATTTTGACACTAAGTTTTGCAACATAAATAAAATAAACATGTCCAAGTTCCACCCCCATCAATGAAAATCTTCATTTTGAATATAGTTTTTGTTTATCCTATATTTCTAAATCAAATTTGAATTATAGAACCTTAATATTTCATCGTATATACCCTTTGGGTTTCACTTATTCATTAATCGAGTACTTTTACTAACTTTCTTTTGTCTATCTGTAACGCCCTGTTTCGAATAGTTTCCCATTGCGGGATGATGATCAAGGAGTGGGTATTAGCAGACTTAGAACCCTTGAAGAATTAAGTTTCAACTTATTTGGAGGTGGATGATGTAGTTTGGATGATCCGGGTATTCGGTTTGTGTTTTGGAGCCCAAGGGTATCAGTAAAGGCGTTGGTTCGGGCCTTTTATGAATTTTGTATTTAATTTTGGTTGGTTTTTAGACTAAATAAAGTTTATAGAAGTGTAGGGATTCTCGTTCCCTTTCGTGGATATAAAGAACGTTGAAAAGGGATAAGGGATGCAAAAGTTATGATCATTTGAATTTGGAAGGGTTTGGACCAAACCGGGTACACATGGCATACAAAGGAGGTACGCATGGTGTACATAGGAATATGGGCGCAGGAGAATTTGGGAACACCTTGCGTTCCCCAAGGTAACATGTTTCGTTCTTTAGGCCATATTAAAACCCTAATTTAGGGACTTGGACCCTATTTAAAGACCTTAACTCACCTCCAACCCTCATTTCCTTCAGCCCCCATCCTCTCTAACCCTAAGAATGAAACCCTAGCCCCCATTTGTGTATTTCTTGAGCTTCATGGTGCTTTTTGTGTGTTTTGGTGCTTGAAAAGAAAGAAGGAACTTCTTGAAGAGTCAATGCTTGACTTAGAGCTTTTGGATTTAGACTTTGATCACATAGATCTAACTTCTAGAGGTATAAAGTCTCAACCTTGACAACTCTTTCATGTAGATCTAGCTAGTTGGTTTTGGTTTTGGTTTTGGTTTTGGTTTTGGTTTTGGTTTTGGTTTTGGTTTTGGTTTTGGTTTTGGTTTTGGTCCCTTTGTGGTGGTTCTTATGAGTAAAAGTTACTCCAGAACCTTTGAGCTTCATATTCGGTCCTTCTTGGGGTTATGAAGTCTTAAAGTTTGGATCTTGATGAGTACAAACCTTTCATGCATGTTTTGGTGGTCTTTTGGTAAAGTTTGGGACTTAGGGTTTTGATTTGGGTCCCATATAGTCTTGCTAAGTCATAAAGTCAAAAACTTTATAACTTAAGAAGTCCCTTTGAATCATATCTGGAAGTTTGGACTAAGGTATTAAGGTAAAAGCTTGCATCTTGGCCTCTTTATGGAGTTAGAATGCTTGAAATCATGATTGGGTCCTTTTGGACCATGTAATGGTGCCAAGTTGACAACTTTATGGGTTAAGTCAATAATATGAAGCTATTTTGAGCATTTTGACGTTGGAGTTAAGGTATTAAGTCATTAGTGCAATTTTTGGACATTGGTCGGGAACATCATGCGTTCGTCTCGGGAACATCGCGCGTTCAGGTCATCAGTGGACTCTTTGGGTTTTTGCTTTGGACTTGATTTTCGGGTTGGACTTTCTGATTTGAGCCATGTTCAGACTTATCTAGTTGGATAGCCTAGTTTGGGCCTAAGGAGTTTGGGTTGGGCCTTAGTGAGCCTAACTTGGGTTTGGGCTTAGTAGGCCTAATTCGTTTGGGCCATTAGTGGGTCGAGTTAGATTGGGCCATCGTTGGGCCTATGTTTTGGGTTTATCCCTGGATATTAAATTTGATCAGTTTGGCTTGGCTCAGTGTGTGGAGCCGGTACGTAACAGTAGCAAGTGAAGGATTTTGTTATCAGTCTTATGGGAAGGATATGTATTAATGATTTATTAACCTAAAAACAAAAAAAAATCATGTCTTGATTTTGGGATATTACAAGTTTGTATCAGAGCCTTGGTTTGATAGATTCATACATACTCTCGGGTGTGTCTGAACTCAAACTGAGGATTTGTAAAGTTTTCAAAAGAAAAGTTTTTTCAAGAAAAGAGTTTTCTAAGATAAGAGAAGGGTATGGTGCATGCAATCAGCTGAGCTCAAGTAAGTTTTCCCAGAATACCCATACATGTTATCTATTATGATTTGATTTATGAATCTGTGAAATGCATGTTAGTTAAGGCTAAGGATCTACTCAGTTCTAGGGGTGTGTATGGAGCGGTTTGGTTCGGTTATTGGTCAAAACCGAACCATAACCATTATGATTGGTTAATGCATTTTGGTAGCCATTGGGTATGGTTAATATTGGTTATGGTTAATGGTTTTTGTCGGTTAACGATTTTGGTTAACGGTTAATATTGGTTAACCACAAATGTTCAAATTAATATGAATGGAAAAAGTATATTGACATAAAAAATGAAAAGAGAATACAAAAAATTCCTCGACGCCAATGTTTAAAACCTAGCATATAGTAATAGAAAAATGTGTGTATTTGATACTCAGAGTGAGATAACACATGGTCACATACAAAATAAAAAACAATTAATAAAAAATATAAAACATTAAAAAATAAATTGACATTAATAATTTCATATATTGATAATTGATATTAACATTAAAATAAAGTCAAATATTCATACATGTTCAATGCGATGAAATAAAAAACTATAAAATAAAATAGTAAAACATTCATATTATGTGTTATCCGGATAAAAAAAAAAATCAATCACTCATATATATTCAATGTGATTAAGGAAAAAACAATAAATAAAAAAGCCAAAAAAAATACATTCTTAATATATCACAAAGTCAAAAATAACCAAAAACTTAACTTACCTAGAATTCTTGATTGTAAAGTCAAAAATCTTTCGAATAGGTCTATAAAGTCTCCGATTAGGACTATGAGTGTGAAGATTAAACTAATTGTGAATAATGTTTACAAACTGTAGAATTAGCCAATTAGGAACTACAACATTGATCAATAATCTAACTCAATGCATGATTGGAAAATTGTGTGTGTCTGTATGATCAGCCTTTGATCGTTTGATTGCTGGTTCGTCTCATAATAAGTGAGGATTAATGAATTATATTTTACAAGTTTAATGAGTCTTAAATAAGTTTGACTATATTATTTTATATATAATCTATAATTTTTATATATTAAAATATAAAGTGCGGTTTGGTTAATAATGGTTTGGTTTACCTATAAAACCATAACCGAACCGTTAGTTATTGGTTAACAAAAATCAGAAACCGAACCAACGGTTTTTAAAATGGTTTGGTTATTATGGTTCGGTTATATTGGTTAATTTGGTTTTGGTTCGGTTTTTTTGGTTAATATGCTCACCCCTACTCAGTTCTTGCATGATAGAATTCTAAGAGAGATGCCTTTGTATGTATATCATATGAGCTGGTAGAATTGCATGCTAGTGTTGATTAGTTGGTGGTAGTTAGGCCTGATATGTGATACCTTGTTGCATTGGGTATATTGGATGTTATGCTGAGATGAGAATATTTATTGGAATCAATAATTATTAAGTGTACGCTTTAAAAATTATATGCCGTTAGGATCTTATATCCCTGGAATAATTGATTTGGCCTTATTTCCTGTTCCTTGGATGGTTGTGGTTCTAGGGTAGAGTCTATTATTCGACGGTCTATTTGATCATGTTCAGTGTATAATTTGCATGCATAAGGCAACTGAAAGTAAGGGTGGAACTTCTAGCATAAGTGGTGGTGTGTGGGTTAAATGTTCTATGATAGTTCTATGGATTGGAGTGTTACTTCATGAATGTTGCTTGCTTTGTGTTTTGTGGAACTCTTAGATGATGTGAATCATCTATTAAGTGAATATGATGGTATTCATGAGGTGGATGGCTGGAATTATGGGGAGCTCTCCAGCAGCTGATGGCAGAGTGAGGTCGGGAACCTAGGTGAGCCTAGAGAATTTTGCAGCGGTTGTAGTTGCGTTGTTTAGTGAGCTTTGGTGCATCAATTTGAGAAGGCGACGTAGAGGATTTAGGATGATTCTTGAGGAAAGTATGGATAGGTGTGGAAGGTAGTATTGGGTCTGTACTACTGAAAACACAGGATCCATACTCAAATCAGGGAGAATCTTGGAGAATCTAAGAAGCCTGTGGAAGAGGATTAGTGGGTATCTTCTGATCATTGGCTTTTGGGATTTCAGTTTGGTGATGAGCAGTCATGGAGGAGGTTTCGGTTTTGGTTCTGGCTCAGGTGCAAGTACTGATCCAATTAGCGAGCAGATGTGGGAATTCATCTCGTCGGAGATTACCCGCGATATTTTGGAGCAGACTCCTGAAATTTTTGGCGCGGTCAGGGAGGGGATCTTGGAGATCTTGGATGATTGATTGGGCGCGATCTGTTCTGATGTTATAGCTATTGTTGGAGCTCACACGCTATCGATCTGTGAGCGGAAGATTAATTTGGAGCACCTGGGAAGGAGGAGGTCGGATCAAGTGCATGTGGTGGAGGGTTCCGGGAAGAGACCCAAGACTTATGATCAGTGTTTGAGATGCCAGCAGGGCCGGAGTCAGTTCATCAAGTGCAGGAAACTGCATGATGGATCTTGTCGTTCGAAAGGTATAGGTTGCTATGAGTGTAGCAAGATTGATCATATCAGCAGGATTGTCCTCAGGGGCAAGCCCAATATGTTTTCTCTGCAACCAAGTGGTCCGCAAGAGGGCCATCTGTCCGATGATGAGGGGAGGAGCAGTGATTGCACCTGCTTCGGCTAACTTGCGGATCTCAGAGAGTCGTGAGGGGTAGGGAAGGAGCCGGTTATTGTAGTGTCAAGGGAGGTCGTGCTCCGACAGGTGCTTATACGGGCATGTTATCTTTTGTGTTCTTTTTGGTTGTTATCAGTTTTCATGTTGCTTGGAATTTTATATTGATTTGGGTAAGTGTTATCTTCGGTTTATTGCTATGTTATCGTTGGGTTATATCTTTGAGAATTGTTTTATGTCTTTTGCATGTTATGAATCATTAGTGGGATACTGAGGGGTTGTATCTCGTGTAGCGGGTTCCAATGTGTTCGGTTATTATTCTGGTTTTGGCCGAGGTCGGTTAAGAGGTTTTGTGCGGAAGGTCCATGGTTGGGATTCAGCGAGTTGGTTCTCCAGTAATCGTCAGGGTTCAGTGGCTTTAATATTTGTTTCGGTAAGAGTGGTGGTTGCCTATGGGAGAATGGTTGGGTTCAAGTATTATTCTTTCTAGGCGGAGATCGGTAGCAGGAAGATGGTAGTGTCAGTTGAATGACTTTTTTTGATCATCGGAAATGTCAGGGGAGTTTTTTATTCGCATGGGTAGTAGTCAGTTAGAATTCAATAATTCTTTAAGAATGGAAGTTGAGATAAAGATTTGTCGGTTCAAGGCAAAGGTTATAGTTTTAGTCGTTATCATAAGAACTCGGGAATGGTGTCATGGGAAGTGATCTAGATTATCAGGTTGGTTAAGATTTCAAGAGTATCCTTCATGGTTTAAGGAGTTGGGTATTCATGGAGTTGGCTAGCAATGGAACGCTAGTATTGTTTAGCGCATGGTATGGGTGGTTCATAATGTTTGAGGGAGACGGGTCGAAGATCTATAAGGATTAAGAGGTGAGAGACCTTCTTCGAGTCCAAGTGGGGGAGAATTAAGTGGCTGTTTAGATTGAGGTTGTGTTGGTGGGAGTTTAGGAAACTCCCGACTGCAGGTCGACATCTCCATTGTTATTCATAGTAGGCTGTGGGATTCAAATGCATGACCCGAACTCCTGATTGGTTGTAGGATTCGGCTCTGGATGCGTGGTATTGTAATGGTTTGAGTGTGGTATGGCCATGGGTGGTTGGAGGTGTTGTAAGACTACGATGGAATCTTAGCATTCATCAGTTCGAGGTAGACTATTATTGAGATGGTCACAAGTGTGGTAGAAGAATCGGGCATGCTGGCTAGGATGGTTGGGGAATTTTTCTCTGTTCTAGGTTGAGGACCATTGGGGTCCGAGGCATAGCCGGGCCTGATTGGATCTTGAAGGGTGGGACCCATGGGTGAGGCCCATGTGATTATGGAAATTCAGGTTGGACCTGGTAGAGACCGTTGGGTCAAGGTATTGGATCTTGAGTTGCAAGATCATGTAGGTGATCAGTATGTGGCGCAGATGCGTTATTAGGTTGGGTAGCCTTGTTGTTTGGACTTTTGGGAACTTGGTGGTTGGCCCAGGTGCGAGACTGGTAGTCTCAGAGATGGTTTGGGAGTATTAGAGACACTACAACAGAGGTTATGTGAGGCCCCAGTGTTGACCCTTTTGGAGGGTGTCGAGGATTTCGTTGTATTTTGTGATGCATCCATCACAGGTTTGGGGGCGGTTCTTATGTAGAGAAGGCGAGTGATTGTGTATGCTTCCCGACAGCTAAAGCCGCATGAGGAACGATATCCAACTCATGATCTGGAGTTGGAGGCTGTAGTGTTTGCCCTCAAGATTTGGAGACATTATATGTATTTGAGACTAATATGAAGGTCCTATGTAACAAGGAGCTACCTTTGGTAAAGGTTCAGTGGCAGCATCGAAAAGGCTCTGAGTGGACCTAGGAGCTGGAGGCAGAGATGCGGGAGCATTATCTTAAGTAATTCACAACATTGGACATTGAGGACGAAGTCTAGTTCAATTTGGGGAGAATTGTAACACCCGTCTCGAGAAGATTCGTTTTTAACCATAAATATGTTAAGTTTACCTTTCTCATCCATATGCTTTGCGTACTTGGAGTATACGCATGGCATACTCATGCATAAGAAAAACGGGACTTACATGCGTACGTTGGGCGTACTCAGCAGGTATGTCGTACATACGCTGTTCAGACCCAAACCCTAGTTTTGAGGGTTTGTGATATGTGCATAATTAGTCATATATTTTGTGTTAAATCTTAATACTTTTTGGATATTTTATTAAAAATTATGAACAAAAGGTACTTAAATATGTTTAAAATGTATTTGTAGCCTAAAAGATGAGCTCGGAAGCAAAAGGAAGCAGAAAAAGCGATAGGAAGCTCGGGAATTGAAGAAAGAAGAAAGAAAGAAAAAAATCTGAAGAACTCGGCGAGTTGGGTGCCTACTCACCGAGTAGGCTCGAAGATTCGCAATCAAAAAAGAGTCCTTATCATATACATATATTAAGTAGTGGACTCGCCGAGTCGGTCTATAAACCCGTCGAGTAGCCCCTGTTTTCAGAAACTATATAAGGGACTTTAATTTACGAATTTAGGATCTCTCCGGAACCCTTGGGGAGAAAATTGTGATTCAAGTTGCTGCTGAAGCTCTGGAACTCGAAGATCAAGTCTAATCATTCGATTTTGGGAAGATCATGGCAAATCAAGTGTACTCTTTACTTAATCTTTTGTTTGAACTATGTTTGCATCAATTGATTTTGTTTTTGAGTTGTTTCCTGCTTTAATTATGAGCTAAAAACTCATAACTTCTATTTAGGATAAATGACTTTATGAATATGGTTTGATTTTATGATTGGATTAATTTAATTTGGTGTGTTTTGTTTTGTTAAGCTTGTTAAAGATCCTCATGTGTTAACAACAACTATTTTCCGTTAATTAACAAATATATTAAGCTGCATGAACATCTCTTAATTGTTGATCTCATATGATTTATGTGAAAACATTGTTATATGCCTAGGAATAGCGAACGTGAAACTAGGGTTAACTAGAAAATAGGGAAATTAATGTGTGAGCCTTGTGTGACGAACCATCAACAAGAGGTTAATTGAATTAGCAATTTGATTAGCTGCTACAAGTCTTACTTAACCCGAATCAATAAACTAGGAAACTCATTAGTTTGACCAATTGGCCACTGTTTAAATTAATGTGTTTTCTAAGGATTAGTAATAGCGAACATGAACCTAATCACATTAATCGGTAGCCAATAACAATTAGTCCATTGCACTTACAATAAAATCAACCATAGGAGTAAATGAATCGAACCTAAAAAGAAGTCTTTTCCATTACTGAATTTAGTTTATTTTCGTTTGCTTAGCTGTTAGTTGCTTAGTTTGAGTGTTAGTTAAGTATTTAAGTTTCTAGTCTTGCAAAACTAGAGAAAACCCCCTTTCTATTACTTGTTTTATTTAGATAATATTAGCATTTATTTTAATTTTTTACCATTCCCTGTGTTCGATACCCTACTTTCTTGAACTATATTACTAATCAATAGGTACACTGCCTTTCGTGTGTTTATTTTGTGTCTAAATTAGTAGGATTAAAACTAGTGCATTCCACACACATTAGTTTGCACCCTATATAATCTCCTTATAGCCCCAATACCTTCACCCTCATCAGCCTCCATATAAAAATCGTCCCTTTAGCTAACCCTAAGTGTGAAGAGTGCATCTTTGAGCTCATTTGTGTGTTTTGGTGGTTTTCTTGAAGAAGAAGAAGAAGGTGGTATAAGCACATTGGACCATGGAAGAAGCCTGTAGGGGTGAAAACGAGCCGAGCCGAGCCCAAGCCTGGCCAGGCTCGGCTTGGGCTCGTTTAAGTTATACGAGGCTCGAGCTCGAGCTCAGCTCGATTCAAGCTTTCTTGTACTGAGCTCGGCTCGAGCTCGTAAAGAATTATCCTAGCTCGGCTCGGGCTCGGGCTCGACTCGTAAAGAATTATCCGTAATTCCTCTAATATATTTTTATTTTAATATATAAAAATAATAATAAATTATATTATGTAAAGGCTCGATTAGGCTCGCGAGCCTAATCGAGCTTAATGACATAGGCTCGAGCTCGAGCTCGTTTAATAAACGAGCTTAATATTAAGTTCGGGCTCGGCTCGGGCTCGTTTAAAATCGATTTCGAGTCGAGCTTTTAACGATCCGATCCCGAGTAGCTCGCGAGTAGCTTGGCTCGTTTGCACCCCTAGAAGCTTGGATCAGGGGTTCTCACCATTCTAGTAACCTTATGGAGGTAAAAAGCTCCTAGCTTGATCATCTTTTCTTATGGATCTAGTTATTTCTTCATTTAGGGCATTTTTGGTCCCAATCTTTGTGATTCTTGAGCATGACATGCTCTTAACCAAATAAGTCGTCCTTGCAGACCTGATGAGGGGTCTTGAGTCATAAAAATGAGATCTTGATTTTTAGTTCTTCCCCATGCGTGCTCTAGAAGGTCTTTAGGTGTTAAGAAGTTAAGTTGGTTGGTATTAAGCACTTAATAGGCATGCAAAGTCATTAAGTTGGAAACTTTATGACTCTCAAAGGTATTATGGCCTTGGATCTACATTTGGAACATGAGAGCTTAATGCATTAAGCTCTTATTAGGGAAAAAGAATTTGGTGTGTATGCCATGTGTAACCTAGTTTACACCGCGTGTGCGGGGTCAATCGCCCCATCTCGGTCAAGGCTTGAGTACGCCCGACGTAGGAGTTAAGTACGCCCCGCATACTCAGCTGAGTTTACCGAATTGACTCGTTGACCTTGACCTTTGACCAGAGTTTTAACCGAGTTAGACCTAGGGGTATTTTGGGTATTTTGAGCTGTTAATTGAGATTAAGTCCTTGGTTTTGGTTAGATGATCATGGAGCCATTTTTTGGAACAAATATTTATTCAATTTTCATTCCCACTGAGAGGTGAGTTCTCCTCACTGTACATGTGGGTCGAAGGCACCAATGCCGACCCAGCAGATTATACATCATGTTATAGGATGTTACTATGCTATAACGATCTGTTAAGATCTGCATGTTTATCTGTTAGATAGTATATGTATCTATTATGAATATGTCGACATAGTATGGTTGGGTTGAGGTTGTATGGCTTTATACGGTAGCCAACAAACCCGGGAGCAATCCAAACATAAGCTGTAGGTCCCGAGGGCAAGCTAGACTTATGTTGTGGGATCGAGAGCAATTCAGATATGAGTTGAGGGCCTGATAGGCATGTCATACTCATACTGTGGGCGTAGGGGTAATCCGGTTTTTTAGATGTGGACCCAGTATATGTTGTTATATGTATGTGTGTGTGTTGGTACTTTGGGGGAAACTCACTAAGATTTGGCTTACAATTTTTTGTAATGCTTGAATCTTGGTAAGTTTTTCGTTTTGCCATAGTTGAGATTTTTGTTGCATTTTGGTCCTCATTTTGTACGCGGGGCGTACCACACGGTACGCTTGGCATACAAGCTGTAAAGCGAGTACGTTGGGCATACTACATGGTACGCTTAGCGTATTCATGTGAGGGTTAGTTGGGGGTTCCGGACACATACGCGGGGCGTACATGTGTTTAATGAAAACCCTAAATTTCGAGAATGGACACTATATAATCATCCTTATGGCTTTTGAAACCCTCATTTCTTAGCCTCCTCAGACCTTTAGCCCAATAATTGAAACCCTAAGCCTTTGCTGTGTGTTTTGATCATTGTGTTCACTTTTGGTGGTTTTGGTTTATATTCAAGAAGTAGAAGCTTGGTGCAAGGTGGTGGATCAAGGAAGAGCTTGTGGATCTCGGCCTTTTTCTTCATTTCCAACTTATTTGAGGTAAAAATCTATGAACTTGATCAATGGTGGCTTAAATCTATTATGTATGTGTTTTTGTCCCTTTGTGGCGCGTGAATGGGATCTAGTGGTGTGTTACCAGTCCAGGAGCATTAAGTTGCCACTCTTGGTGTTTCTCAGGTTCTAGATGCATAAATTTGTCACCTTTAAAGTTTAGATCCATCCATGCATGAGTTATGGCCATTTTATGAAAGTAGAATGTTATATTTCGAAGTTGGATTCTTTTGGGGCATGCAAATTCACCAAGTCAGTGACTTTATGGTTCTAGACGTTGATTATGACTTAGAACTATGATTTGAGCTTTTGGTCTTAAGCATTAAGTGCTTATTGTGGATATGGACTTATTGGGTGAGTACGTTGGGCGTACAAGTTTGTATGCATGATGTACAAGCCTTTATCATGTACGCTTAGCGTACATTTAAGTATGCCCCGCATACTCCGTCTGTTGGGCTTCACAGTTTTTGGGCCTCGGTTGGGTCATTTCTTTGGACCTTGTTGCGTTCGGCCTTAGTGGGCCATCTGAAATCAAGCTTTAGGCTAAGAGTTTGGACTAAGGAAAATTATTAGGCCTTAAGGTAAGGTCCATATAGGGTTTGGGCCTAATTTGGAAAATTGGGCCATAAGTGGGAGTTGGAGGAGCAATTGGTTTTGGGCCTTTTTGGTTTTTGGGTTTGGGCCTCAGTCTTGGTTCAAACTAGGTCAGGGGTAAAATGGTCATTTTACCCCAAGTATGGATTACTGGATATAGATTGGAACCCAAGTGTTAATTGGGTGCTATTTTGTGTTGATAACCCAGGGATTCATCATGACAGCAGCTAGGGATTTTCAGTGAGATTTAGCATTCGAAGTGAGTTTCCTCACTGAGTTTAGTGGGTCTAAGGCACCAATGTCGGCCCTTATTGATTATGCTAGGATGATAGGAGTCTGTGTGACCCTTCATGTGTTATGTGTTGTTCTGAATATTGGGCAGGGCTCGATGTCGGGGCGAGGCCGGATGATTGGAAAATATGCTATTGTTTTATGACCATTATATGTGTTAGCATGGTTATGTGATATATATATATATATATATATATATATATATATATATATATATATATATATATATATATATATATATGTTGTATGTGTATAGTGGGTGAGGCCCGATGACAGGCGGGGCCTAAGAATAACATATATGTAAACCAAGCGAGGTTCGATGTCGGGAGAGGCCTAATGTACGACCGGAGCCTAGTATTTTATTTATTATGTATGGTATGGGGTAGTTTGGGGAACTCACTAAGCTTTGTGCTTACGGTTTCTAGTTTATGTTTCAGGTACTTCTGGTTCCAAGGGGAAGAGATCATGATGACTGCATCGCACACACCATATGGATTTCGCTTTTGAGATATTACTTTGATTGTCATGATGATGATATATTTATTTTCATCTGGGTTGTATGGATAATGTTTTTGGGAATATCGTTTATTTAAATTAAAAATGAAATTATCAGATCATATTTTTGGGACGTTACATGTTGGTATCAGAGCCTTGGTTTGAGGGATTCGGGTACACTCTCGAGTGTGTCTAAACTCAAATTTAGGATTTTGAAAGCTTTTCAGAAAGATATATATATATATATATATATATATATATATATATATATATATATATATATATATATAATAGTATTTTTGTAAAAGAAGAAAGGGTGTGGTGCATGCAATCAGCCGAGCTCAAGTAAGTTTTTCCAAATTATCCATACATGATATTTGATATGATTTGACCTATGAATCTGTGAATCGCATGCTAGTTAGGGCTAAGGATCCGCTCAGTTTTTGCATGATAGAATGCTAGGAGATATGACTTTGTATGACAATTGTATGATCTTGTAGACTTGCATGCTAGTACTGATCCATCAATGATAGGATGACCTGATTAGGTTATGCTTGGTTCTGGTTACTTGATTCTCGAATGTTGCTTGCTTTTTGCTTTTAGGAGTTCTAACTAGTAAACGAATATGCTAAGTTACATATTATGGGAACTTAATAATTTTAGAAGGTTAGGTTTTAACTCTATTGCGCAGCTCTTGTTTGAGTCCAACCGTTGTAGCGTGAGACCTCTCATTCGAAGAATTATCTAGTTTTAGTGATATGTAATTATATTTGTGAGCTAGTTAGAGGAAGTTAGCGGGAGTTCCTCTGCAGCTGATGGAGGAGAGTGGTATCGAGTTTTCCCTAGGATAACCTAGGATGAGATCTAGTGTTGGGAGCCTTACTTTTGAGGGAAGGTTATATGGATATAGAGTAACTTGGTTGAGTCAAAGAAATTCTTGAGGAAAGTACGGATAGATGTGGAAGGTAGTATGGGCCCGTACTACTAGAAGCAGAGGATCCGTACTCAATTCAAGGAGAGTTGCAATGAGACCCAGGAGCTTAAGGAGTGCGTGAATTCCTTATATATATATATATATATATATATATATATATATATATATATATATATATATATTCGATGTGTGTTCTGATTGTTTATATGGTCTTTTTTCAGTATGGTGGTATTGTGGAGCAAACCTATTGGCAGTTCTGATGCTGGTGAGTGTTCGGGCTTATGATCTGGAATTGGGAAGCTCCATGAGCAGAATATAGAGTTCCTCTCGTCTGAGATTACTCATTGCATTCTTGATCAGACTCCTGTGATTTTCAGCTTGGTCAAGGAGGGTATTTTGGAGGTTTTAGATGTGCGATTGAGCTCATTTCCTTCTGAGATGATGAAACTAACAGGAGAACGTTGTTTGACATTCATAGTGTTTCGAGCATGTGGAGCTTCATACTATCATGGGGAGAAGGACCCCATAGCGAGTCGGCAGTGGTTAGCAGATGTTGCTAACACCTTCCGCACCAGTCATTGTCCCGAGGGGGACAAGGTCAGACTAGCTTCCTGCCTTTTGAATGACTGGTGGGAGGAGGTGGGCGATGATGTTGTTGATGGGATGACCTGGGATGATTTCTCAACCAGGTTCTGAGCTGAGTTCGCATCGGTAATTAAGGTGCAGAAGTTGGGGTGAGAGTTCCAGGATATCCGCCATACTACGGAGACGGTGGATGAGATCACCGCGATGTTTAGGGAGAACTCTTCTAGTTCCGTAGTATGTGGCGGATGAGGAGATGAAGAAGGCATGATACCATGAGATGACGATAAGTGACATCCAACAGTTTGTGAGCCCATCCAGCTGCAAGACGCTGGATGATATGATAGCTCGGGCTAGGGAGAGAGAGATTGACCTGGAGATGGAGAGTAAGAGGAAGTGGGATGAGGTTTAGAGATCAGGGGGTTCGGGCAAGAGTCCCAAGGTATCGGATTCTAGATCGAGAGGCCATCAGGGTTGTAGCTGTTGTGGCAAGTGCAGCAGGACGCACGAAGGACCGTGCATGGGTGGTGGTTCTGGCTGCTTCAAGTACGGCCAGACGGGTCATTATAGTAGGGATTGTACTACTACCACCACCCAGGGATCATATCTAATTTGTTTTCATTACAATCAGAGGGGACGTAAGAAGGCCCATTGTCCGAGTTTGGTTGCAACTGGACCGGTGTCAGCACCCGCTCCTGCGACTCTTCGGATTACTGACTGCTGCCACAGCCAGGCAGATGCGCCTGCGGCAAAGAGCAGGGCTTTCCAACTGACGGCAGAGGAGGCACGTGCAGCTCCCGATGTAGTGAGGGGTATGTATCTTCTCCTTATCTCTTTATTTATATTGAATTGATTGCTTATGTTTATATGTTTTATATTAGGGCCGTTCCTTGCGAACGGTATTTCTGCATTGGTATTATTTGATTCGGGGGCCACTCGATCGTATCGCTTGCGCTTAGCAAGAGATTTGTTGGAGCTCCAGGGGAGCTGAATTGTCCTCTAGATGTCGAGATTACTAATGATACGTTTGTTCAAGTTGCGAGGATCCATTGGGATTGTACTCTCTAGTTATTCAGTGAGCAGTATCCGGTTGATTTGGTTCCCATTCCTCTACGTGGGAACACGGTTATCGTGGGAATGGATTGGTTGAGCCCTAATGGGGTAGTGATCGACTATGAGCAACAGTTAGTTCGGTTTCGGACCCCAAGTGGGGGAGAGTTGGTGATTCATGGGGAGAGACCGCAACGTGTTCCGATTATGTGTTCTGCAGTGAGGGCCAGACGCTATCTTCACTAGGGTTGCTCGGGTTTTGTCGCCTATGTCATGGATACTCGGGATAAGGGTAAGGTCGTTGTGGATGATGTGTCGATTGTGCGGGATTACTCGGATGTATTCCTGGAGGATTTTCCTGGGGTACCTCTGGAGAGGCAGGTTGAGTTCAAGATTAATTTGGTTCCTTGTGCGGCTCCGATTGCCAAAGCACAGTATCGGGTGGCTCCTCCTGAGATGAAAGAGTTGTCTACACAGGTGCAGGAGCTGTTAGACAAGGGATTTATTCGACCAAGAAGTTCGTCTTGGGGTGCACCGATTATGTTTGTAAAGAAGAAGGACATGTCTCACCGTATGTGTATCGACTACCGAGAGTTGAATAAGGTGGCTGTCAAGAACCGTTATCCTCTCCCGAGGATTGAAGATCTTTTTACCAGCTTCAAGGTGCATCTTGGTTCTCCAAGATTGATTTGCGATCTGGTTATAATCAAATGTGGGTCAAGGATGAGGATGTGCAGAAGACAGCTTTTCGGACTTGATGTGATCATTATGTTTTCGTGGTGATGCCTTTTGGGCTCACCAATGCTCCAGCCGCGTTCATGGATCTCATCAACTGCGAGTGCAGACCGATGTTGGATCGATCTGTGATAGTATTTATTGATGATATCTTGGTTTATTCCAAGACTCAGGAGCAGCACGAGGAACACTAGAGGGAAGTGTTGGAGACATTGAGGAGAGAGAGACTTTTCACAAAGTTCTCCAAGTACAAGTTCTGGTTGTGCGAGGTGCAGTCTCTGGGGCACATTGTTAACCAGAAGAACATTCTGGTCGATCCGGCCAAGGTTGAGGTCATGATGCAGTGGGAGGTTCCGAGGTCTCCATCTGAGATTCAGAGTTTTCTTGGTTTGGTTGGTTACTATCGTAGATTTATCCAAGATTTCTACAAGATAGTTGTTCCTTTGACCCGTCTGACCAAGAAGATGGTTACATTTCGCTGAGGACCTAAGCAACAGGCAGGTTTCGAGATCTAAGGTGGAGGTTGTGTGAGACGCCAATTCTGACCCTGCTAGAGGGTGTTGATAAATTTGTGGTTTATTGTGATGCTGATGGGTTTTGAGCATTCTAACACTTCCTAAGTGTACATGCAACCCTAATAACCTTGGATCTATGTTTGTCTAATTTTCATGCAAAATTGAATTCCAAGGTTATATTCATATCTAGCATACATGGGGAACAATTTTTAACTTGAATGAAAGATAGAATAACATAGGTTGGTGTTGCTTATGATCCTTGAAACCTTGTGATCCTAGCACCCCAAGTGTGATGCCTCAAATGCTTCACACAACACCAAATGCAAAGGAGTAAACTTTTTGAGAGAATACACACTTGAAAAATCGGCCTAGCCCTCACTTGTTCTTGTGTAGCCCATTTTGGTGGAGAATGGGTTCCTTATATAGTGTTGACACATCTAGGGTTACACCATGTAAACCCTAATGTGTCATGACTCTTCATTTCCATGACCCATGGGTTTGTAACTCCCATGGAGCATCCTATGGGTTTAACCCAACTTGATAATCCATGGAGCCTCTTATCCAACTATACAAGTTATGGATGATTTACATAATCAACCCATATATTTAATTAGTTATCTTTTGATCACTTAATTAATTGTAAATGAATTCTTGATCAAACTAATTAAATAATACTATTAATATATTAGAACTTATAATATATATTAATAAACCACAAGTGTTATTTCTCTCATTTAGTCTATCCAATTACATGGTGCCATGCAACCCTAATGGACCATGTCGGGTCGGGTCAAGTACATACCAGAAATAGTTATGGACTTAGACACCTTATCCAAAAGTTTCCCACTTGGATAAGTCTAATAACTATAACTGCAAGTATGAATTCAGGAACCGATCAGCAATCGTAGCTCGTTCAAGGTCTCTCAGAACTAAGAAGATGATGATACGCCATTTAAGATAAGTGATCATATAATCCTCTATTCTAGATATCAGCCGGGCAAATACATGGAACAATGTCTTACTTATTGTCCAGCAGTTTGTTTCCCGATTTCCGATTTGTTTGACAAAGAACTTAATTGAACACATCAACTTAAATCTGACCGGGCCCGGTACATAGGTCAAAACAAAATCATAGAGGGGCCCAGATATCATCTTATAATCCAAGAAGGAACAGGTAAACTTCGACTCATATGTTTGTTCTACTACTCATTGAATTATACACAAGAGCACGCTTTATAACATCGAGTTACCAATGCGTTTTCGTACAATCAATGCATAACCAACTCATAAGTAAAAAATCATATCTCTAGGTTTGAAGACTTATATGATATTACCATCTCACGATCACTCGAGATAAATTCCATGAAGTGATTACAGTGAGCGTGGGTTGAATCCAATGCTCAGAACTTATGAGCACTCATGATTGTTGTGGCCATGTCCAACAACTTAGACCTCTGCAACCAATCATGACAGTCTTGATTCATACCTACTTCCGACATATGACCAACTGTGGAGGTTCGAATAATATGATATACCAAACATAATTATTCTGGAAGTCAAAACATTCAAAAGAAATGCAGTAAACGATCGACAAGAGATAGCAACACTTTACTCATAAATAAAACACCTTTTATTCATCATCTAATGTCAATTACACTTTACAAATTTCGAGGTTATCTAACTACTGAATCTAATATCATCCTTCAGCCTATGCTCCGAGCATGCTGGAAATGCTTAACCCGAGTCAGTCCCTTCGTGAGGGGATCTGTTGGATTCTCATTTGATACAGTTTCATACACACCATCACAAGGTAATGCTTTAGAATAAAGAACATTATTAAATAAAGCATTAATCGAACCAACTTCATTGTCAAATGAAAAGGTGAAACCTTGTTTATACAATGCATGAAGGAAATAATATTTCTTGCCATTTCTGGCGAATAACAACATTTATTCAAATCTAAACTAAACCCACTACTTAGCGATAAATTATAAACTCCAATCTTGGTGACAGGTAAGAATTTCCTATTCCCCATGATTAAATTTATTCTTCCATGCTCCACATTCTCACTTCTTCTTAGTCCCTGCAAATCAGAACATATATGAATACCACAACCGGTATCAAGGACCCAAGAGTTAGAATGGGGTGAGTTATTAGATAAGATAGTGTAAATACCTGCATGGTTGGGTTTAACTTTCCCATCCTTCACATCTTGCTGGTACTTTGGGCAGTTTCGCTTCCAATGTGATTTTTCATGGCAATAGAAGCATTCAGCCTCTTTTGGGTCAGAAGAAGGAGTGATGAAACCTTTCTTGGTTCCACTTGAAGAAGAGCCATCAAGGGTCCTAGCCTTGGTAACCTTCGAAGAGCTCTTCCTCTTTTTCTGTGACATCCCCAAAATCTCGGCCAGAAAAGACCGATTTCATTTATGCTTTTTAAAACATTTTCAGAGTAAATCCGTTTGATTTTAAAAGAGATGCAGAATTTGTTCCCAAAACAAAACATGATAAAATAGATATTTATCAAAACATTTCATATAGAAATATGATTTCATTTCATAATCAAAAGTCGGGATGTCATGTTCCGATACAGATCATAAAGCATAAACGATAAATTACAAGTCATTCAACAAATATATACATATACAGACTTGTAAACAAAATAACTTGATGATTCGCCCATCTTAAGCTCTTGCGCCACTTCCTGTAATACAAATAAACTGAGTGGGTCAGGTTTGGGAGCCTGGTGAGCATATAGGGTTTTCAAACCCACAATAATTATATTTAATTACAACAATCAACAATAAACCCGATTACCCATTCCCGTTATCCTCACCTTACGTTCCTAAAAATAACGTCTATTATAAGGAACTTATTTCAGGATTTTCATCGGGACGGACATTACTGCAGAGGGGCTTCCTCAACAATAAGTGTCCTAAAGGCAACCATGTGGGGGATAGAGTACACCGGTGAACTCGTCGTTCACAACACCTACAGGTAATGAGCTGCTAGTGTTCCACAGGACAGTCTAGAATAGTCTGCGGTCGTCATCCATACTCTGCTGAATGACTATAATAACACCAATAACACCGAGGCCTCTCATCTGTTTATTTCACACCAATTATCTACCCATGTTCTACCCAACATATTAGTAGATAAAAATCTATATTTTTATACATTGTTTATAAAACCTGTATAGCATGCTTTAATCAATACATATTCCACATAACAGATGAGGCATACACACATAACACGTATTTCATAGAGAATATATCAGATCTATGAGATAGAAGAGAGTGAATATACATTCACACACATAACCACAAAATATTTACACGTAGCACGTATTTTATATTAAATACTTCATAATATTGCGTTGGAAAGAAAATAACTACACACTCACTTGATCAGAAGATGATCCGACAGCACTACGGCTTATAGAAGTAGTATACTTCGATAGATCTGGAAGATCTTCACCAAAATCGAACTCCCCGCGGGCAGAGCTTCGGCTCGGGAATAACGCTCTTCGGGATCCTCGGGGCTTCGGATCTTGCTTCGGGGCTCGGGAATAGTACCGGGGCTTCAGGATATGATTGGCACGCAAATCGAGGCAAAACTTAGAGAGAGGGAAGAGTTTGAACAAGAGAAAATGGCTGATTTCGAGTTCTATTTATAGGCTGAGGGTCTGGGATTACGCGGGGGGTAATCTCAAATTACGTAGGGCGTACTCAGTACGCGGGGCGTACTTTGACGTCACTGCATGCGTCGATCTGTGGCACTCGAGTATTGGTCAGGCAACTTGCATCCGCCTGAGTACGCGGGGCGTACTCAAATTATGCGGGGCGTAATTGACTCGTCGAACTTCTAAATTGCGTAACTTTCGCATACGAGCTCCGTTTTCGACGTTCTTTATATCCACGCGAAGGTCAGACCGTACTCTTTAACTTTCATTTAGACTCCATCGGCTAATTTTGAATTTTATTTTTATTATTTATTTTTAGAAGGCCGGGACAGAAAAACTTCGTTATAAATTCATAACTTCTTCGTCTGACGTCCGTTCTCGCCTAACTTTTCATCGTTTCGCTACTAACAACGAGATCTTCGATTCTCATTTAGATTGTTTCGGCTAAAAATCGCTCGATCTCAAATCGAGTATTCGGGTTGCATACTGCTCAGTCGAAACTTAGAAAAATCATAACTTCCTCATACGAAGTCAGATTTGGGCGTTCCTTTTATGCACTCTCTCGGTTTAACGAAATCTACGACTTTCGTTTAGATCGCTAAGGCTAAATATCTCTCTATCTTAAATTCATATTTTACGTCACTCGACGTCGTGCCGGTTCTGTCGCGAAACTTCGACAGGTCATAACTTCTTCGTTATAACTCGGATTTTGGCATTCCTTATATCTCCGGAATCCTTGTTTCAACCGCTACAACTTTATGCAAAGATATCGGGCATATCTAATACTTTAATTTTGACTCTTATTTTATTCTTAATTCATTAAATTATAATAATTAAGAACACACACATAAATCACATAATTCACATAATTCACAAATAATACATTTTTATTATTTCAAATTGGGGTTACAAAGGTTAACCTAGACTATTACATTGCTAAAAATGGCAAGCCCAGAAACACGGGCGTTACAATTCTCCCCACCTTAGAGTGATTCCGTCCCCGGAATCACACATTAGCAAACAAATGCGGATAGCGACTCATCATGTCACTCTCCGTCTCCCATGTGAGATTTGGCCCATTCGTGTGTTTCCATCGAACAAGCACTAACTCAACCATCTTACATCGCAATTTCTTAGTCTTTCGGTCAACGATTACCTCCGGTTCCTCAATCAACCTTTTGTCCTCATCGATCCTCAACTCCGAAAGTGGAATTATGTCGGGAACTTCTCCCGTGAACTTCCTCAAGTAACACACATGAAAAGTGTTATGAATTCCATTCAGTTCTTCTGGTAGTTCGAGCTTGTAAGCTTGGTTCCCAATTCTTTGAAGAACTTTAAACGGTCCAATAAACCTTGGACTTAACTTTCCCCTTTTACCAAATCTTATAAGTCCCTTCCACGACGAGACTTTAAGCAAAACCGAATCTCCAACTTCAAAAGTCATCGGTCTTCGCTTTTTGTCAGCATAGCTCTTTTGACGGTCCTGAGCTGCTAACATTCTTTCCCTAATTATTTTCAACTTTTCTGCAGTTTGATGGACTATCTCCGGCCCCATAAACTGCTTTTCCCCAGCCTCAAGCCAACAAGACGGCGTACGACACTTCTGTCCATACAATGCTTGATAAGGTGTCATCTTTATGCTCGAGTGAAAACTATTATTATAGGAAAATTCTACCAAAGGTAAATGTTCATCCCAATTACCTAGGAATTCCAAGGTACACGCTCTCAGCATATCTTCAAGTGTTTGTATCGTTCTTTCGCTCTGACCATCAGTCTGCGGATGGTAAGCTGTACTTAAACACAACTTGGTACCCAATTCCTCTTGTAGACTTTTCCAAAATCGTGAGGTGAAACGACTATCACGATCCGACACAATTGTTAACGGAACACCGTGAAGCCTCACAATTTCCTTCACGTAAGAATTCACAAGCTTTTCCATAGACCATTTCTCATTGGCTGCTATGAAATGCGCACTCTTAGTGAATCGATCAACGACCACCCAAATCATGTCGTGACCACTTTTGTTTTGGGTAGTTTAGTGACAAAATCCATAGCAATGTCTTCCCACTTACCCATAGGCACAGGTAAAGGTTCTAAACTCCCGTATGGTTTCTGATGTTGTGCCTTGACTCTTGCACAAGTCACACACTCGGCCACATACTTCGCAATGTCGAGCTTCATCGTCAGCCACCAATAATAGGGTTTCAGGTCCCTATACATTTTTGTGCTACCAGGATGAATCGAGTACATGGTTTTGTGAGCTTCTTCCATCAGAAGATTTCTGACTCCTCCTATCTTAGGTATCCAAATCCGATCTTGGAACACCTTCAGTCCGTGACTGTTTATACCGAACACCAACGTTTTGTCCAAACGTTCCTCCTTTCGGTCATTCTTCTCAGAAGCTTCGCTTTGAGCTTTCTTTATACTTTCCAAAGTAGTCGAGACAACTTCAATTCTCAACGCTCTTGGCCTTCTCCTTTCAAGATTGACTTTCCGACTGAGAGCATCAGCAACAACATTGGCTTTACCGGGGTGGTAA